>NC_091950.1:227858616-228158616 GCF_031021105.1 Erythrolamprus reginae
TAAGACCGTGATGGCAAACCTATGGCATGCATAGAGCCCTCTCTGCTGGCACACCTGCTGTCATCCCAGGTCAGATCTCCACAGCATTTCTTTTGTGAGCTTTTGTTGCCTGCAAACAACAAAACAGAAGCTCATGAAAGAAAAAGATCTTACCTCTTGCCGTGCCAGTGTTAGGATACCCTTTTGGCCAGCCGGTGGCATTGGGTCTCTGCTGTGCATACATGCATGTCTGCACATGTGCATGTTTGTGAGCGCACACACCTTTCAGTTTGGGCATGCACACATGTGCAGTTTGGGCACTCCATGTGTAACAGGTTCACCATCGCTGCCTTAAGACCAGGGGTGGGTTCTAACTTACCTCGCCACCAGTTCACTTCCTCCTGCTCCGTGTGGCCAGGTCTCCTGGGCGTGCGCGTGCTTTGCACAGTTCTGAAAAACAAGCCAAAACCAAGATGGTGACACATGTACGCTGCCAGAAACTCAGCTTCTGCACATGCAGAGAAGAAAAAAAATCAGAAAAAATCCCCCCCCAAAAAAATAAAGGAAAGGATTCAAGAAAAAAAATCCCCCCAAAAAGATGGTGGTGTCCAAGGACCAGGACCGATAGAAGCAGTTATGTGAGATCACCATGAGGTCACCAGCAATTTGCTACCAGTTCTATAGAACAGTGTTTCCCAACCTTGGCCACTTGAAGATATTTGGACTTCAACTCCCCAGCGAATGCTGGCTGGGGAATTCTGGGAGTTGAAGTCCAGATATCTTCAAGTGGCCAAGGTTGGGAAACGCTGCTATAGAACATGTGCAAGCTGGGAAGAACCCACCTCTGCTTAAGACATACTTTCCAGCTAACAGACAAAGAAAATCCCATATTCAGACATATTTCTAAGTATGCAGATAAAAACTGAAGTTTAGTTGTCTTATAAGTATTCAAGGCTAAATATTCTATCTTTATACCCATACTCAATCTGCAACATAATCTTTTCAGGTTAACCTATGGTCATGTTGATAAACTGGCAACATGTGAGACTCCTTAGTCAAACTCCATAAAAATATCTAAGATTCCATAAACTCTGACCGAAGAGCCCCCTAGGCCCATGACCTCCCATCAAAACCCCATTTTCCTTCCTCGGTATCTTTTGCCTGGCAGTAGCATACCAGTGATACCAAATCCCAAGCTGCCAAATGACCTTTCCTGATGGCTTCATATAGATAAGTAGGAGGGGAGAGAAGCCCAAGCCCTGAAGCACATCACATAGCAGGAATCTGGGATTGAATCTCTGCTTCACCAGCATCACTGTCTGGTATCAGCCACAGGGAAAAGAGAACCATTGTGAAACAGTGCCTCTTACTCCTAATCCCAAGAGTCAGTCCAACAAGATACTATGGCTGATGGTATCAGAATGTACTGAGAGACTTAGCAAAGCCAGGACAGAGGCACCAGCCCAATCCTGAGCCATAAACACATGTTATTTTCTCTGTCTTACTTATAGTGTAGCCAGTCTGGAAAAGAAAGGATATTATGAGTTGTCACTCTTAATGTTATTACCAACCTGCTTTAACTCCCCCACCTCCAGTGTTCTTTAGTTCAAAAATGAAAAATAATTACAATGGTGCCTTCTTCAAAGTGGAATGTCTCCTTGTCCCATTCAGTGGCAATTGGACATTGTTAATTTGTGAAGAAACGTACGTGATGTGCCTTCATTGCCATGTCACAACCAGAGTTCCTAACATTCAGTACTTTTTTAAAGCAGCCAAAATTGTTCAGTTTATCTGATGATCCAGCCATGCCATCCAATTTGTCTTTAACACATTTAATTCTAATTCTAGTCTTTGGCCTCCAGTCCAGAGTCCCAGAAGAAGTTGCCCACATTCCTTAAAAAATTGAAAGAAACCACCAAGCAGACACAGGAGGAAATAAACAAGTCTGCTGCAAACCTAAATGCTGTTCTTGAAACACTGACTTTGGTATCAACCATACCAGTAGAGGCGAATGAAGAGAATATGGCAGTAAGTGGCAAATGGCTTTTGGGTACTTTACTTGCTATATACTTGAAGGGAGTTAGTGTAGTATTGAAAGCAGAATAAGAAATACAATAGCACTTTTTTTAAAAAAACTTGAAAAGCCTTAAACTGTCTACAAGAAGGAGTCAATCCTCGTGACCTTTTAAACCTATTTTTCCCATCCAGGATTCCTGAATTTCTTTTCAGTATTTTCTCCAAAATTTCTTAACTGCTCAACACTACTGCAAACACTACTAAAACCCAAACTAGTTTAATATAATTTCTTTCTTTCTTTTTTTTCTGGCCATGCCCTTTTTGGAGTGGTTTTTTGGTGGTTAAGTATGGACACATATATCAGCATAGAGATACACAATTGGGACAAACACAAACATGTTTTCTTGGGTGGGTCCAAGCTCCTTGACTGGGACTGACTGATGACAAAGTGAGAGCACTGTATAGGATTTTTGTGCTTACAACTCTTCTTATTTAATGTTCCTTATTGAAATATTATAGGACATTTGAAATTACAATAACTATGACATGATGATAATTTGGGGAGGATCATATTAAATACATGATAATTTTGGTGATAACCTGAAAATCAGAGCAAAGTTCCAATTTTGATGGAGAAATGATTAAATATCACTATGTGGAGTCTTACTCATATATGCCTAGGTGATGCTAATAGATGTTAATGACTAATCCTTTGACTAATCCACTGTTATACTATTATATCTCAACTTAATAGCATATTTCAAGTATGAGAAGAATTTTAGACTTCAGCACTAGGATCTTTGTGTTGAAAGTTGGTACCCTAAGTGGTTTGAGATACACTGACAGGAAGATTTTCTAATGCAACCTGGCAATTAAAAAGAATTATTATTCCCCCCCCCACTTTCTTTTTGCAGAACTTTGGGTCTACTGTAGAAAATATTATCGCTAGTCCAACAGAAACCTGGAAACGTGTACAGAATGGGAGCTCTCAATTACTTGGTTCAGTAGAGCAATTTTTAGGATCACTCCAACCAATTAATCAATCTGTTCCTACAATCATACAGGACAGTCTTCAAATCAAAGGAACAGTTCTTGGCAAAAACAATATTTCCATTTATAACAGCAGCTTTGCTTTTCTCCAATCTGCAGGCCTCAGGGGAAGTGTGCTTATTGATGATGTAAATTTTGATATTGGGAAATCAATCACGATCATCAGTGTGGCTTATTCAACAATTGAACATATCATTCCACAGTATAGAAAGGAAGTGGTAAATAGTTTGGTAATGACGACAGTAATAAATCCCCAAATAAATGAGAATTTCCAGATCAAAATGGCTTTTGCAAAGCGTGAAAGGGCCATGAGCAATCCACAATGTGTCTTTTGGAATTTCAGTTTGGCAGAAGGAGGAGACTGGGATAATACAGGCTGTGAAACTAAGGATGATGGGGAAAGTGTCATTTGCTCTTGCAATCACACAACTTCCTTTGCCATGCTCATGTCCCCCGATCAGGAAACTTCTCTGGATGAACTGACTTATATCACTTACATTGGCCTGAGTCTTTCTATAGTGAGCCTGATTATTTGCCTTGGAATAGAACTGCTTGTGTGGAAATCAGTCACTAAAACAAGAATTGCATATATGCGCCATGTTTCTATTCTGAACATTGCAGTTTCTCTCTTGAGTGCAGATATCTGCTTTATTGTTGTTGCTGCAACACATGACCAAAATTATGCAATGGAGGGAAACCTTTGCATAGTGGCAACTTATTTTGTTCACTATTTCTACCTCTGTGTCTTCTTTTGGATGCTCACTTTGGGACTGATGCTCTTCTACCACTTGGTCTTCCTTCTACACACTGCAAGCAAGACCATCATGAAAACCATTGGCTTCTGCTTGGGTTACATCTGTCCTCTAATAATATCAGCCATTACAATAGGCAGCACCCTTCCATATTCCTCTTATACAAGGAAAAAGAGCTGCTTTCTCAATTGGGAGGAAAGCAAAGCCCTCTTGGCCTTAGTGATTCCTGCCTTGATCATTGTTGCTATTAATATTATTGTTACTGTGGTGGTTATAGCAAAAATATCAAGACGTTCAATAGGGGAAAAGTCCATCAATGAAGAAAAGAGTTCTTTGTATCGAATTGCCAAGAGCATTGGTGTACTGACACCACTGTTAGGTCTCACTTGGGGATTTGGACTGGCCACAGTTGTTCCAGGAAGTCCCAAAGTATTCCATTTCTTATTTACTATTCTCAATGCCTTTCAGGTAAGTGGATTGATAATATCAGCTGTTTAGTTAGATGTCAAAAACATCATTGACAGTTTCTTAGGACATCTCACTGCGTTATAATACATACTTAATCTAAACTGAGGTGTGATTGAAGCATCTCTTTCCGTAACATGCAATCTAATGAGGTCATTGATATCAGCATCCTATAGATCAGTGATGGCAAACCTTTTTTTCCTCGGGTGCCGAAAGAGCGTGGGCGCACACTATCGTGCATGTGCAAGTGCCCACACCCATAATTCAATGCCTGGGGAGGGCGAAAATAGCTTCCCCTACCCTTCCGGAGGCCCTCTGGAGGCCAGAAACTGACTGTTTTCCAACTTCTGGTGGGCTCTGTAGGCTCGTGTTTTGCCCTCCTCAGGCTTCAAAGGCTTCCCTGGAGCTGGGGGAGGGTAACAATGCCCTCCCCCATCCTCCCCGGAGGCTCTCTGGAAGCCAAAAACGCTCTCCCAGAGCCAAAAATCAGCTGGCTGGCACATACATGCACATTGGAGCTGAGCTAGGGCAATGATTCATGTGCCAGCAGATAAGGCTCCGTGTGCCACCTCTGGCACCCATGCCATAGGTTCACCATCACTGCTATAGAGGAATCATGGATTTCTGGAAAATCACATTGTTCTTGAAAATGGCAAATGTAATAGTAGATTTTGCCACCTAGTTTTGCTGTGTCAGTAAGATAGATGGCATAAAATTATAATACATTTAATAAATAAATAAAATGAATGAACGAACAAACAAACAAACGAACAAACGAACGAACGAAGGAATGAATGAATGTGTTCAATTACCTGCTTCTAGAATTTTGGTTTGGAAATAAGCCAATCTACCTTGTGCAAAATAAATAATCATAATTATCTCTGTGGATTTTAATTTGCATATACTTTGCTAGTATATTCCTCTGTAATAATACTAGTGGGAAATCAGGCATATTGAATACTTTGTACAGTAGTGTAAGAATTGAAATATGTACCGTAATTTCAATTTTTGAATATTTTTCAGGGATTATTCATTCTGTTGGGCGGAACTCTCTGGGATAGGAAGGTAAGAAGACAATGTTAGGATATTTACTGTTTTGTGTTTATTGTTTTATTGTGTAATAAAATTATATCTATACAATTATTCACAACTACAGACTTGATTAAATATTAACTTTCATTTTCTTTGAAACACACAGGTACGAGAAGCTATACAGAATAAATATTCTTGGTCCAGGTGGAATTCACAACACTCAAAGGTAATATTCTTTCTAAATAAAGGGTTGGATTCAAACAACATCCTTCTACATGGAGAAAATGACTTGGGCCAATCCAGTGATGGGATTAAAAAAATGTTACTACCATTTTTGTGAGCATGGTGTGGGGATGGTTACTGCAAAATCCCCATTTCTTCCTGATCAGCTTGGTCTCGGGAAGCAGAGAATAGAAGGGGACAGGGCCAATCAGAGGTGATATTTATCAATTCTCCAAACTACTCAAAATTTCGGCTACTAGTTCTCCAGAACTGGTCAGAATGTGCTGAATCCCATTCCATACAGCATCTGACTTTAGCTAGAGCAGTGCATGGTGGATTTAGATTCAAAGATAGCATTCCACCTCTGCAAGTGAATCATGAGAAGACTTTGTCACTTTATTTCGGCATTTGGGAGATGAAGAAAACTAGAAAACTAATTCATCCATGATGATTTGAAAATAAAAGCAATTGTTCTGAGAGAGATTTATTTCTAATTGTGTATATTGTTTGACAAAATGAAAATGTACAAGCACATATTTTGATATATTTTATTATTAATATATATTTCCTTTTGCAGTCAATATCACAAGGCATGTCAGCTCCTGTGCTTTCCATCAATTCACCTTTTTCAAGAACTTTAAATAATTTGTTTGGTAAAGCAGGTATGTGATGAAAAAATATGTCATCAATTCATTGCCCATTGTTACTATTTTGAATTTTTTCCCCCATCATTTCAATCCCCAAATATATATTTTATAGGCCAGTCAAATTCCCAACTCTTATATAGTTAAAGAATTCTTAGTCTGTTTATAGAATTGCCTTTAGAAACATAAAAACTTCATTAAATGATTAAACATCCAATTAGTCCAGCTTTTAGGCTTGGTAACCTTGAAACGTGCATACAATGTGCCTTCTTGGTTATTTATGTAAATGCGTTCAATATTGTAGTGACCAAGCGGACAGCTGAAGCAGGTACAACGCAACTTTATTAACATTAACTCAGAACAGGTTTTACCACAACTTGACAGGTTATTTATACTCGGCAACCGACCAATGGGAAGGTAACGCTGTTCCCACCAAATAGCTCCCCCTACTGTTGCTAGGGCCATAACAAATATGAATGTTCCTTTTAAATGAACAATCCATTAGAGGATCTCTGAGACATTAGGGTCTTATGACTGCAGTCATCATGTCTGGAAAACAGCTAAATAAAATAAAATGATTCTCTGGTTTGGTGCTTTCTGAACTTGGTTGTTTGCTTGCAGATATTTTGCTACCCATCTAGATAACTTATTCAATACTAACTTTTCCATTGGTCCTGATATGAGGCCCACAAGGCCAAACAATGTGGGTATTTTCATTATCTTTGGGCATTTTCTAGATATGGTTGATACTATGACACCTGAAAGGCAGGCAGTGATACTGGAAAGCAATTTGAAAAAGGTTGTTGATTGCAACCGACAGGCGGAGAATTGAAGAGGATTATTTAGAATTCAGAATTTACTATAAACCTCCCTTTTTTAATTTTGATGGTCTTATGCAGACTTATTCTTGTTTTCTTTTATTTCTTCTTAAGCTCAACGAACAGTTTAAAGGTAATTAGGCTTAGGAACTGTTTTGTGCTTTATGTGCAACTAATAACTAAGCAAGGCTTTTACCATTTTACTTCTCTATTCTACAGGAAAATACCAAGTCTCTTCTACAGAATCATCAACTATATTGTCTGAAAGCACTTCAAGGGGACATACTACGCTGACATGACTTCTTAAATACTTGCATATTTGAAAGAGCTCAAGTATTTTTCAAATAATAACTACAGAATAAATAGTGAATAATAGAATGTTGACTCTACAGATTGTGAAAAGGAAGTGACTTTTTAATTAACATTTTTTCATGGTATACCACATAATGAACAGACAAATAATTGAAATCTTTTAAGCTAGACATTCTGTGACATAGGCTCTAATGCTATTTTACAGCATTATTTATTTTTACAGTATCTTTCAATGCAGCCATGTTTGTTCCAATCCAGTGTTAAAAATGGACCAGTGGGAAAAGCAACCAGCCAAGAGCAAATATACTTCCCCAAAGTTATGTACACTCATATAAATTGAAGGAACATTTGTTTATTATTTTCCTGAAATAGAAAAAAAAATGCTACTGCAATCATAGAGATGTCAGTTCAGAAATAAATATAATTTTCAGTGGTTCTCTTCATTCCCTGGCACATCTTTTTCTAGGGCAAAATCCAGTATGAACTCACCTGGGAAGAACTCCATTGAATTTAGCAAGAGTGGCTTCTGAGTTAGAACAATGAAATTGCGCTGATTGCCTTGTAAATAAACTGGAACATTTGTGCTATTAGCCTCTACAGAAAGAGAAGCACTTTATTTTTATATTCTAGAAACATTTCCAGTTCTGCTACTTGTTTTACTAGGAAAAAACAAAAGGGGGGCTTTTTATGTAAATATATATATTTATGAGAATAAGACTTAATAAAACCTGCTTGTCCAGAATTTTTTTAAGTGTCTTGCAATTCTTGCATGATTATCTTTATGGGCTTTTGCAAGAATTTTGTAGAGAGAGGAAGAGAGGGAAAACTGCAGCATAGGATATAATTATAGGGAGGGAGCCAATTTTTATTCTGGGCACATTTTGTTAGTCACTAGTTGACTTGATGTAATCTCCTTATCACATGACCCATCACAAAATCCATCATATGACTCACTGATGACCCATCACTAGACCTTCACTTGACATACCCACACTTGAAGCCCAAATAAACAGAGAACAGTGACAATGACATCCCCAAAACTCTGTTGAAGATGTTACCTATCGTGGTAATGAAACATTCAGAAACTAACCCAAAATCTCAGAGAACGGACCTTCACCTTCATCCTACATCCAAGCTACAGACATTCACTATTATTGTATAGTACAGAAGACTTAGGGAATACTGGGAAATTTTGCTTATGTACACTATCTTCATAAATCTGACAATTCACCTGTTTTGTCAAAAAGGGGTTTCCATGTTATAGTCTCGATGTCTTTCTCAGTCACATTTGGAGTGGCCGAAACTAATCTCAAACTTTTTGTATGCAAGCAGAATCTTTCTAAGATGAGTTTGAGAAACTTGATATCGAAGCATTGGCAAGCATTCTAGAGCAGTGATTTTCAACCTTTTTTGAGCCGCGGCACACTTTTTACATTTACAAAATCCTGGGGCACACCACCAACCAAAATGACACAAAATGACACTCTAAGACAGTAAATATTATTTATTTATTTATTTATTCTATTTTTATGCCGCCCTTCTCCTTAGACTTTCTCTCTCTCTCATGCTTTCTCTCTCTTGTTCTTTCTCACACTCTCTCTCTCTGTTGCTCTCTCTCGCTCTCTCTCTTCCTTTCTTCTCTGTGGAGGCCAGCAAAGGTTTCCCTTAGTTTGAATGTTCCGAGCAAGCTGGCAGGGGGATGGGAAGCAGCCCCTTTACTGACAGCCTGGGACGGGACTGTGAGAGGGCGGCTTGGAGCGGCTAGCGTCCGGATCGCCAGCACCACTGCAGCCACTGCTGTGGAAGAAGCCGCACCCCAAAAAAGCTGGAGAGAAGGAAGGATCGGGCGGGCGGGGACAGCCACAAGTGGAAGCCTCAGCCGGGAGCCCCCTCACGCCCATGGCTTCTCGTCGATGCCTCTGCCTGCCCGATCCGCGGGAGTGCTAATAGCGGCGGTGGCGGGAATAGCAGCGGGGGGGGGCGGCTCCTGCAAGTGGGAGCTTCAGCCCTGGAGCCCCCTCGCGCCCATGGCTTCTCGTCGATGCCTCTGCCTGCCCGATCCGCGGGAGTGCTAATAGCGGCGGTGGCAGGAATAGCAGCGGGGGGGCGGCTCCTGCAAGTGGGAGCTTCAGCCCTGAAGCCCCCTCGCGCCCATGGCTTCTCGTCGATGCCTCTGCCTGCCCGATCCGCGGGAGTGCTAATAGCGGCGGTGGTGGTGGGGCGGCTCCTGCCCGCCGCCGCCGCTATTAGCACTCCTGCGGATCGGGCAGGCAGAGGCATCGACGAGAAGCCATGGGCGCGAGAGAGCTCCAGGGCTGAGGCTCCCACTTGCAGGACCCGCGCCCCCCCGCTATTGCCTGCCACCGCCGCTATTAGCACTCCCGATGCCACAAGTAAAAGCCTCAGCCGCTGCTATTGCCCTCCCGCCGAGTCCCAAACTCACCTGCTGCAAAGAAGGAAGGCACGAAGAAGAAAGGCGCGAAAATGAAGGTGTGAAGAAGGAAGCTGGGACACTCAACTTCCAGTTTGGGAAGCGGAACTTCGCGGCACACCTGACCTTGTCTCACGGCACACTAGTGTGCTGCAGCACACCGGTTGGGAAACGCTGTTCTAGAGAATCTATGGCAACTGCCTTTTGCAACAGGGATGAGGCCAGGATTTGTAGGTAACCCTATGAAAATTTCCCAAATTACAGAAGAGCACCCATATTTTAAAATAATATCTCTACACTGGTTTGCTACTGAAATGAAGCAAACAAATTCATTTTTAAAATAGAAAAACTAAAAAGCATATTTTTAAAAAGCTTCACTTTGTGACGGCACTTAGTAAACCTTGCTAGATTTCAAAAAGCTATGCAGAGTCATCAGGCCAAGTTAAATTCTTGAATGGGATGTCAGCAGGACTGTAGGCTAATTTGGAAAGTTGAAAATAAATTTCCCAGCAACTAAATTGCTCCAGCATATATAGGTAAAACTCAAAAAATTAGAATATTGTGCAAAAGTTCATTTATTTCAGTAATGAAACTTAAAAAGTGAAGCGTGATATATGAGAGAGACATTACATGCAAGGCAAGATAATTCAAGCCATGATTTGTCATAATTGTGATGATTATGGGGTACAATTCATGAAAACCTCAAATCTAACATCTCAAAAAATTAGAACATTACATGCGATCAATAAAACAAGGATTGTACATAGAACAATATCAGACTTCTGAAAAGTATAAGCATGCAAATGTACTCAGTACTTGGTTTAGGCTCCTTTTGCAGCAATTACTGCCTCTATGGAGCTTGGCATGGAAGCTATCAGCCTGTGGCACTGCTGAGATGTTGTGCAAGACCAGGATGCTTCAATAGCAGCCTTCAGCTCACTGATAGGCTCAATGATATTTTATCTATATATTTAAGAAAAGAAAGGATTTATGTATGACACTTTTCTCCATGCTTTCATCACTTCTAAATAATTAAGATGCTGTGAGATTTGATTAAAAGGAAGGCATTTTTTTGTATCTAACATTCTAACCCCTTGGCATAAAAGGCCACAGCAGATCTAGTGGCTTCTTATACAGCAAACAATCTACTGATTATTATATAACTCAGCCTCTTGATTTTCATTTAAGCCTATGTGCTAGCTATTAATAATGCATCTTCCTGCTCTTTGTTGATGAGAATATTTCACCTCCAAAGAACAGCAGCAGAAAAATGAAATAGAAAGGATACTCACTGAAATAACACAGCAGCCTGCTCTCTGGAACACAACTGAACAGAGGACGTAATTCTGCACTTAATTTCATTTATTGGATTTATATGCCGCCCCTCTCCGAAAACTCGGGGCGGCTATGCCAGGGAAGTAGTTCTTGGGTAATTAAATAGAATTTATTCTTCACATCCATAGGACTGCAGGCTGCAAATGGGGGATGGAGAGGACAATATAGGAATGGTAGCCCAAATACCACTCATCCATCGAAAGGAATATAAAACAGATCCATCAGGCCCATACTGTATATTGATGAGGTAATAGATGAGGTGATATTTATTATTATTATTTATTTATTAGATTTGTATGCCGCCCCTCTCAGGAGACTTGATATATATTGCTCAAAAAACAATAAAGGGAATACTCAAATAACACATCCTAGATCTGAATGAAGAAATATTCTCATTGAATACTTTGTTCTGTATAAATTTGAATGTGCACAACAGCATGTGAAATTGATTGTCAATCAGTGTTGCTTCCTAGGTGGACAGTTTGATTTTACAGAGGTTTGATTTACTTGGAGTTTTATTGTGTTGTTTAAGTGTTCCCTTTATTTTTTTGAGCAGTATATATAATGACAGTCCCAGAATGTTTCTCAGAGAAGCATTTCCTCCTGCTACTATAGAAACAATTATTAGGGTTATTGCAAGATTTCTAGCAACTCCACAGCCAGCAGAAGTGGATGGGTGCTTCCTGGCATTTCGCACTGTCTCTAGAGCAATGTTTCTCAGTCATTTTATGTTATGCACACCCCCTAGGAAGGGGAAAACATTTTGTGCCTCCCCCCTCCAACTTTCCAATCCGGGCCGCAATGGAATTTTAGTGTTAATATTTATTATTTTACTTATTATATGCTGCAAACAAACTATTGGCTGGGGAAGGCTGCTCTACCCACTTATCTGGGAGTAAATCACACTGAACTCAGTGTAGCCTGTTTTCGATTAGGTAGTTGTACGCTATTGTGGTTAGGGGCCTCTTTTGACACGGGGCCAGGCCAACTTAATCAAACTGATGTTTGGGGTCATAGGACTGGCGCATAAATGCAGTGACGGGCCACCATTCCAGGAGCTACCAGAACAGGCTGGGAGTGTGTGTGATTTGGCTTCTATGCATGCACAGAAGATGAATCTTGCATGAGAATACGCCAATTTTCATCATTTTTTGCTCCCGTGCATGCACAGAAGCAAAAAATAGCTGAAAATTGGGGGAAATGGCTGTTGCAGCAGCTCAAGGCCTCTCAGTGCAGAAGAAGAGCCTTCTCCTTAGGTAAGAAACCTCCGGCCGCCCCCACCACTCATTCTGGCTTCCCCCACCCATTCCCTGCCTAATCCCAGCCGCTCATTCTGGCCACCCTCACCTGTTCCACACCAGCTGCCGCATCCCTGCCATTCATTCTAGCCACCCCAGCTCATCCCCCGCCACATCCCCGCTGCCCAGTCTCTTTTCCCCCCTACTTTTTCCACCCCTTCTTCAGCCTTTTCTGTGGTATGGGGAGCAAGCTGGGCAGCCAAAGCCCCCTGCCACCACCGCCTCTTGCTGCTGCCTGGGCTCTCACTGAGCCTCTCAGGCATGTGGTGATATTTGGCTGCTGTGCATGTGCAGCAATCAAAATTTCATGTGAGCGTCCTCCACACGAGCGAGATTTCTGTGATTTTCATGGGTTTAAAAAAAAAAACCTAGCAAAAATCACTGGAATCTTCCCATATGCACCTGTGAATGGGCGCAACTTCATTTTTACTACCAGAACGGTGTTTCCCACTATTCTGGCTGGGGCCCACCCTTGCATAAGTGCCACCTCTGTCAGGCACTCACAATGAATGATGTGGAAGAAGGCTTTAGAGTGCCGTACAAAGCTTTCACCCAGTTCCAGAGGATGCTCTTCCTTGTTCAGCAGCAGGTTTGCCGCACCATTCATGGCTACCCCAGCACCCCATCTGGCCACCTTCTCTTCTGGGCTCAGAGCACCAAGCAACTGGGAAAACACTCTCCATGTGGGGGAATCGATAGAGAGAGACCACGCATGTTCCCCGGGGTCACACATGCCACCCTGGCATCACTCCATGCCCATCTAGGGGGCACACCCCAATATTTGAGAAGCACTGCTCTAGAGGAAGATTTTGTTTGGTGTGCATCTGGATAAAAATATTTTTTAAAAGGAAGAGAGACAGATTTTTACAAGGAAACTTGAATATCTAGTCAATGGGTTGCTTTTTATTGCATGTACTGCTTAACATCTTCCTCTACCTTTCCCTTATTAAAAGGGGAATAAGATAAGGGTTATGTTTATGGATACAGCATACACTGTTTCTTCAAAAACACAAAATTAAAACTTGCACTTGTAAACAAACAGGGGAAAACTACTAGAGTTAATATTTCACATATCGTGAGCGCACATTATAATCTATTATCTCCTTTATGGCACATAATTAACTTTATGGCAGCATATTAAACAATTCTGTTTGCAATCCAGACTTTTATCTAACCAAATAAAAAATTATATTCTGGGCCTACCAATATGGTATATGCAATAGATTTCCCTGGTAATTTAAAGGTACACATAGGTGAAAGAAAGGAAAAGCAGAAGTGAAAAGGTGAAGGTACCGATTTCATAACATTCAGAATATTATTAAAATTTTCAGACTGACTCTGTAATTCAAGGAAGGAGAAATGCAACAATTTACAGTATATGGCTGCAATGTAATTGCTGTTACCTGGCTAGGTTTCTCAAATCTGATTTTTAGAAAAAGCTTCAGCAGAATTTAGGGGATAGTAAGTACAATGGTCAAGGAATAACAGTAGTATATGGTCCTGTCTTTAAGATGATGTATTAATCTATTTATTTCATTGGACCATGTCCCTATGAAAATATCACATCTAAGAATAAACATGTTGTTATGCCAGGCTTCACATTAGGAGCCCCAATTAAGTCCAAAGTATAAATTCAAACACACACGGCTGTAAAGTAAACAAGGAGTCAGTTTATCAACAAGAAAATATGGTACACACCGCACTTTAAATCAGCCCAAAGTGCTCTCCCACAAACCACAAACCTGGAATGCTGTGAAAAACAAAAACAAAAGCAGAGCAGATAAAAGGCAACTGTGAAGACGTCACACCCACCCCCCTTCAAGAGTCCTCACGCTGTACTTAACTGCGAATTGTTCAAGAAAGTCCTTGTAAATCCTGAAGCAGTTCAAAAGCAAATCACACTTCTCTCTCACCAAACGGATAATTTCCCAAACTGACAATTTATCAGCAGCCCATTAGCCTAATTGCCCCAGCCACATGTGTTCTCCCTTATTTTCTATAATACTTGCACAGTTGTTCCCTCCTTGCCATAAACCTGCACCTGCGAGCATCTGGGAATCTAATGATGATGATGACTCACTAATGGGGTAATTAGCTAATGGGCTGCTTGTAATTACCTCTTCATCTGATCCTACTTCACTCCCAGAATCTTCTCTTGACACAGAAGCTTTACTGTCGGAAGCTGTTGGCAGTAAAACCGGTCTCTGAGGATTCTCCCAAACCAACCCCCACAGTCCTTGGAGCAGGAGCTGGCCCAGAGCCAACCACAACACATGTAGAGTAAAAGTGCCAAAAATATCCTAAATGTGCCATGTCTCAAAGTAGCTTATAAAATTGTTCTTGCAAAAGTATTCTCATAGGAATTCACAAATTGAAAAAAAATTGGCAGGACACAAGAGAAAATATCATTTCCCTTTGATATTTTCAAAGATTTCAACTCATTTTGCTGGTGGGATTACCAGACTTCAGGTGGGTAGGGGTTGCTATCCACTTCTATTCTAAAGGATTGTTTTCATGTTTGAGAAGTATGTGAAGTATACAGTAGTATAAAATTAAATATCAAATGCTGAGTTTATAAATGGAAGTTGTTTCATGCCTAGCATTTTTGGCTGCATTTGGAAATACACTGTAATTTTTTCTTCTTAGATAGTAGCAGAAATCATAGTTTAATTATGTTAAATAGGTACTCAATGAATAGATATTCATTGCGAGTACAAGTGCACTCGAGTGCCTTCCGTCCCCTGTCCTATTGCTCTCCTATATCTCCTATACCTTTCTTCTATTCCTATATCTCTTCTTCTATTCTTTCATTGATATGTTCTATTCCTATAACTTCTTTTCTATTATCTCTTAAATATATTTTACTATGAGTATCTCCTCTATAACCTTCATCATGTATTTTACTATGTGTATATAGATATACAGTATACCCACTAAAACCCTTGTGTATTGGACAAAATAAATAAATAAATAAATAAAAATAAATAAATAAATATTCAGGAATTTCTTTGGTTCTCAAATTTTGATTACCTAGAGCAGAGTACTGTACAGAGCAGCAGTACACCCCGGAGCTCTGTTCCAGTAGGGCCCCACGTATTGCACATTTTGTGCACGATAGCTCAGGTGCTGTCTTGGCTGGTCCATCGTGTAGTGCCATCCCTTTGTTGAATTTTGGGCTTTATTTTGCTTCCTGAATATGCACGGAAGCAAAATCTCATGAGTGGATGCTCGCGCGCACCTGATTTTTGTGATTTTTTTCCTTCCGCACATGTGCAGAAGTAAACATTTGGTGAAATCGCGTGCACATGTACGCCCCCTCCCAAGATTTTGGCACTTTTTTGCTTCATATCCATGCGCAGAAGCAAAATCTTGTGAGTGGATTTGCACATGTGCACGAGCCTAGTGAGCATGTGAATGTACGAAACGCTGCAATGTGTCTACAGTGCACAGGTATGGAGAAAGGAGAAACCCACTGCTGAAGCAGAGGTGTCAAACTGCATGAACCCACTGCTGGAGCAGAGGTGGCCTTCCCAAGCTCCATTTTCACTGGCAGAGGGTTGCAGGAAGTTGTTGCAGCCAAAAACGGAGCTGAGATATTTTTATGATATTGTACTTTCTCTCTTTCCATGATGTAAGCTTAACAGGCTTTTTTGGCTGCACAAAGGACCATAGTCCTTTGTACAGCTTTCATGCATGCTTTAGGGAAAATGTTCCTGAATAAAAATGATTCAGGGCAATTAATCTTTAAATATTTATTAGCTTGTTATGAACTGGTTTTTTATTCCTCAGTAAAGATCAGGTGAGAATTTAATTCATAACAGATGTTGAAAGTTCTCTATTGCCATAGGGGTCACAGATCATATTGTATATTACTGAAATATGGCAGTTTTAACTGCATCAGCTTTTTAAAATGATAATAATTCCTGGCAATCAATAGCTCCAGCCCAGCCCTTCTATTGCTGTTCTGAAGACTGGATGGGGGAACTGGCATTATTGACACATACTTGCTGGAACTCTACTGGATTAAGTCAGGAGACTAAATGAGTGATTTGGCATGCTCTATTCATTTTCCTCTCTAGGGTTTAAAAAAAATAATAATTCTGTAAGGCATAATGAATTCAAGGGGAGCACTCATTCTAATACCTTCCTGAAATTCCGAATTACATTTATCAAATAAGAGTTTGTCCCAATCTAGTAGAAGAAGAGGGGAAAGAGAGAGGGAAATAAAGTATTATAGGAAGGCAAAGAGGAGATAAAGAGGATTCCTGAAAGATAAATGTGTGGGCTCTACCACTGTTAGGTGTTGCCCTGTCTAAGACTTGCTCCAGCACAGTCCATTATCGGCATATATTTACTCTCCAAAGTCGTCTGAAAACAAAGTTCATTCTTGCTCCATATAGTATAGTAGATTAGTTAATCCTATTACACAGTACTGGCTAGATGAAGCACTCTTCTGAAAAAGATATGCCTTTGGAGTAACATACCACAGCTGCTCTCTCAGCAGGAGAAAGAAAAGCCTGGTCCATTCAAAACAAGAAATTTAAGAGAGGTGTAGGGGTCACAGCCGTGTTCCTTACACACATTGAATAATATCTGGAATTTCCAAGAAACTGAGACAGGTAACCAAACTATTGAACATTTCTTCAAAACATGCTATTTCTTTAGAATTAGGTAATCAGGAATCATACAAAGTTTCATTTTTATATTTTGTGTATTTTAGACTGTGTATTCTATATTTATCTGGTGAACTAGGTATATATCTAGCTCTATCCAACCTAAGGCTAGACATGAAGATATTATTTTTATTTTTGTGTTCTGAAATAATCTGAACTCTGCTACAATCTCTTTATAAACTTAAAAAATAGCGCCGGCGGACTTACCCGCTGGCGCCTTTTGCAGCAAGGGCTCGGGGAGACCGGACACATGACGGAGCCGCCATGTTGTTTTCGGCCGAAGTCTAGCAACTGCGTGTTCTCCGTTGAGCATCTTTGGGGATGATTGACAGGTTCTATCCAAGCTTGTGGTGTTGACAACCTGAGCAGTTTGGGGGGAACCTATCTTTGGGTCCCGCACATTTAATTCCCCTGTTAGGGGTTAGCTGGCGGGACCTCCCACATGCAAGTGCATGGCAGGGTCTCAGGTGAGGGAGGGGTCCCTCACCTGGACTAGCATGGAGCTACGCCCATATGTTGCCCAGGAAGTTTATGCTACGTCATTTTCCACCCCGGAAGCAATTGTTTGACCCTGCAGGTCCATTGTTAGGGTCATAGTTAGTTATGTTAATTATGTTAATTTATTTAAAATAAATTATGCAAATTTATTTTAATAAAAATGACCCAGTTTAAATCCAGCTCTTGTGTCCGTGTCGTTACTCCATCTCTTCTGCAATAGCGCCGGCGGACTTACCCGCCGGCGCCTTTTGCAGCAAGGGCTCAGGGAGACCGGACACATGGTGGAGCCGCCATGTTGTTTTCGGCTGAAGTCTCACGAGATTGCGAGACTTCGGCCGATGATCAGGCCACAGTGGCCTGATCAGTGATGTGTCCAGGCGGGGCCTGCCAGCCCTATATAAGGGCGTGCAGGCCCGGGCTCAGCCTTTTCGCCCAGACGCTTCACTCGAGCAGACACCCACCCACCATCCCTATTTTGCAGTGTGCTATTATGGGTCGCCCTAGGGGGCCGAATAGGAATTTTTGGCAGTCTGGCCGTTTAGACGGACCGTTTTTTCGCCTATTCCACACTGTGGAGAACGATAAGCGGTTAGGGGGTGCTTGCACCTGTTAGGCTAATTGGCTTACCTTGGGTCATTTGGGTAGGCAGGTTAGGGGCGGAAAACTGGGGGGTGGTTTAGCAACTGCGTGTTCTCCGTTGGGCATCTTTGGGGATGATTGACAGGTTCTATCCAAGCTTGTGGTGTTGACAACCTGAGCAGTTTGGGGGGAACCTGTCTTTGGGTCCCGCACATTTAATTCCCCTGTTGGGGGTTAGCCGGCGGGACCTCCCACATGCAAGTGCATGGCAGGGTCTCAGGTGAGGGAGGGGTCCCTTACCTGAACTAGCATGGAGCTACGCCCATATGTTGCCCAGGAAGTTTATACTATGTCATTTTCCGCCCCGGAAGCAATTGTTTGACCCTGCAGGTCCATTGTTAGGGTCATAGTTAGTTATATTAATTATGCTAATTTATTTAAAATAAATTATGCAAATTTATTTTAATAAAAATGACCCGGTTTAAATCCAGCTCTTGTGTCCGTGTCGTTACTCCGTCTCTTCTGCAAAAGTGCAGCTGATCATTGCCATCTTGTGGACTTAACAAAACACTGCACTTTATTTTGGGATTTCCTTTACTTAAAATTAGAAAATTTTGAAGTATCTAACTTGGGAAGTTGCAAACTAGCAGTCAACAGTATAGTTGACAAATTTGTTGTTTATGTCTATGTGAAATGTTTTGTCAGTCTTTGCTTCTCTTGCTATTGTTGTTTCTTTTTTTCTTACATAGAAACATAGAAGATTGACAGCAGAAAAAGACTTCACAGTCCATCTAGTCTGCCCTTATACTATTTCCTGTATTTTATCTTAGGATGGATATATGTTTATCCCAGGCATGTTTAAATTCAGTTACTGTGGATTTACCGACCACATCTGCTGGAAGTTTGTTCCAAGCATCTACTACTCTTCCAGTAAAATATTTTCTCACATTACTTCTAATCTTTCATACAGAATTCTGAGAGTTGAAATCCAAATATTTTCAAGTTGCTAAGGTTGGGAAACATTGCTCTAGAGCAATGATGGCAAACCTTTTTTTGTTCACATGCCAAAGGGTATGTGTGTATGTATGTGCTAGCACGCATGCACTTACCCACACCCATTCACTCCCACTGCATACACACCACCCCTCACGCTGCCCCTGCACATGTGCACCATCCTCCCTATCCCCGCGCATGTCTCACTGAAGCTGGGGACAATGAAAAAAATGACCAAACCAGAAGTTCAGAAAAACAGACTGTTTCTTTCAAGCCCTAACCAGGTGCTAACAATGTTCCCAGCTCTTACAACTTGCAAGATCTTTCATTGTTACTCTCTACCAAGAATATATCCCAAACCCTGTCTTTGAAGGGGTTTCTTTTCATTGCTTTTCTTGCTCCAGATATTTTTTTCCAGCCCTAACAGGTGCTATTAATGTACCCAAGCTCTTTCATTGTTACTCTCTGCCAAGAATGTTTTTCAAGCCCTAAGTCTTTGCAGGGCTCTACTTGCTCAGACTGTTTCTTTCTGGGTGCTAATGATGTTCCCAGGTCTTTCATTGTTACTTTCTCAGAATAAAATTTTTCTTAAGTCCTTAACCAGGGGATAAAATAATGCACCAAAGCTGACCAGACAAAGGATGCTAGCTAGATGAATACCTGTTAAGCAGATTCTTTTCCCTATTTTCCTCCCCAAAAACTAAAGTGTGTCTTATATTCCGCTGCGTCTTATACTCTAAAAATACTGTAAGTCTTTCCTATCTTCAGAAATAGTTAGTGAACTGCTAGTATGACATTGTAATTATAATAATTTCTCTATTAAATATTTCAACTGTTCGTTGTTTGAAGTTTATATGGTTTTAAAAGACATCATTCTGTTTTTGACAAATACAATATGTGGACTATGCCACTGTTATAAATAATATTTGAAGAATTGTAGACTAAGATACATCCTTGTCTCCTTTTGACAAAAGATATTCAGACCAATGCATGAAACAGTGGATTTTATTGTTATTCTTATGTTTTCCACTTCTATTTTCAAGGAACAAGGCCAGTAAATGTGACTCCACAGTCCAATTGCCAGAAATTGTTCAGGATAACTGATGGAAGCAGAGGAGACGTATATTTGTTTGCCGAGAATTCCAAGCATTTATAAAACACTACCTGGATCATGAATAACTGCAAATATGACCAGAAGGGGAAAAAAAGAAAAAGATAAAGCTTTTAATTATAATTGTCAGCAAGAAGCAGAAAGATAAATTACATGATCTTTGGACTTGAGAAATAAAGCTGATAAAAGTTTTTCTGCCCAGTAAGAAGAACTTTCATGTAAAAATAGAAGTTCAATCATTCAACTGATCCAGATGCAGATGTACCCAGAGAGCTACATGATTACCTGAATCTATATTTTATTTTACAATGAAGCCCAAATAGTGCTGTGATTTTTTTTCTGCATGAATCCACATAATATAACTAGGTTTAAATCTGTGTGGTCATAATACCTTATATAATTTCTGTATGCATCTCACTTGATCATGGCAACTATGACATTTCACCCACACCACCTGTGTTTGTTGCTCATTTAATAGTCACACTGGCAAGCTATCCTGACTAAGTTTCTTGTCTTTTCACTGTAGTGTTTCCTTTTAATATTTGATTTTGCATTGAGGATTCCACACTTTGGGCTGAGCACTTTTTCAGTTTGTCTTTAACAAGAACACTGTTCTTTGTGAGATTCCCTTCACTCCTCATATTAGTTACATCAAAAATATATACATCCTCCCCCTATTCTGCGTCTTGCTCTGATTTGCTTCTTCTCATCTGATATCTATTAAAGTTATGCAACAATCTGATCACATCAAATCTAAAAGTGGTTTGATGTGATCAGACGGTTGCATAACTTTGGTAGGTATCAAATGAGAAGAAGCAAATCTGATAACTGTGCTCTTATCTATTTGGGTTTTTTTTGCTTAAAACACTTGCCAAATCACCCTCATATACTTTGTGTCTATGATTTTTCTGTCGTTTCCCCCTCTTATAACTCTGAACCCACAGTCCCTTCTCTGATTTCTACCTGGGCTTCCTGTCTCCTCTTGAAGCCAATGCAGACATTCTATGGTGCTGGTCTCCTATTCTCTCAACTGTTCTGCCCTGATATGTGTCTGGTCTTGTTGTTGCTTCTACAGTTGTGCTACCACATGCAGTCTAAAAACCTGTTTCTTCTATCTGGCAAATGTGGCCTTATCTATCTTCCCTAACTAACCTCACTGCCTGTTCGGACCCTTACGCGCCACATAAATAACCTGGAAAAAATAATTTTTAAAAAATCTGAAAAAAGGATGGTGAACGCATGCACATTGTAAGAACTCTGTTTCTGCACATGCTCTGAAAGAAAATTAAAAATTAAAAAATCCCCAAAAGAACCAATTAAAAAAAATGATGGTGGCGGCGGCCACAGACCGGCACTGACCGATCTGGTTTGGTGACATCATTGTGACCAGCAGATCACTACCAATTCAGGTGAATCGGTCCAAGCCAGGAGGTACCTGGTCCAGCTTTAAAAACCAAATCACACATATAAAAAAAGGTGTGCAGCCTTTTCAAACATCACAATAAAAATTCCTTCTTAGATGATGATGTGAGAAGTCAGTGAACCAATGACAATTCAAACTCAGGTGAAGCAATTCTGCTTTGAATATTTTAAATCTTCCTGTGAAGAGCTATAATTTTCAAAGACTTCAATAAAATAACAATAAGAACCTACCTTCAAAATTTGTAAAAATGAGAAGATTGTCGTTTTTAACATAATTTTTCCGATACAATTCACTGTACGGCAAGATGTAATGCCATCCCCATCCAGGGCCTATATGGGTGTTATAGAAAGGATCAAAATATCCAGTAATGTCGGCTTTATCCCAAAAAAGTTTGCCATCTGCCAAGTAAAATAAACAAATAACCATAAAAAAACCTGAAGCGGATCAATATTTTATATATACAGTATATAAAACCACCAAACATTTTTAGTAGGCTATATAAGATTCAAATAATCAGACAACGTTCCCATCCAACCTTTTTTAAAAGAAAAAGTATCTATTTGGAATATAAAATAATTTTGTCTCCGTGGCGATGGTGGGGAATGTTGTCCCCCCTACTTTTTATAAAATCTGTGTTAATAAGCTTTATGATTCTCCAGGAGAATTCCTTTAAAAAATCCAATTACCATAACTTTTATTATAATTAGCTTCACATGTTACAGAGTACTTTTGAAAAATGGAGACCTGCTTCTTGAGGCTAACCTAGCCTTCAAAACTAAACATTCTGTCCTATTGATGCTACACTATCTTCAACAATTTTATGATTTTTAAACTATACAATTTGATTTTAATCTATCCAGTCATAGGGATTATTTCAAATCAGATTTTTAGCAGCTGTAGAATTATGTTTCTAAGCAAGAGAGAAAGCAGTCGGTTGTCCATAACCAAAACACCCCTTTGACTTACTGTAACGCTGGTCGGGGTCTGTAACAAAACTTCGGCTTGCTGACATTCTTTGGGTGATGTCAGAATTTTGATCCACTATGTTGAATATCACTTGTCTGTTCCCAGCTGGCCACTCTAATGCTGCATCATTCTGGCCACTACATAAAGAAAACATGATTCCTAGGTAATCTCCATTTGAGTTGGATGGACCACGGGGGTAGAGACTGAGCACAAAGCAGTAGCCTTCAGAGTTATAAAACATAGGGCTTGACAGATAATCTCCTTTTGAAGAACTCTTTAAAATGGAAGTGAAGTTGTTTATCTGCCAAACGCTGGTAGGACACTGCATTTCCGTAAGGGTGATGTCATCAATGTGAATTCCTCCTTTGGAATTCTGTGGGTCTCCTTTAAGGCCTTGAAAAACATAGCGGAATTTGGTCTGGCTGTGGAGAGGAATGCTTGCAAAGTTCCACTGTTTCTCTCCATCACCTGAAAAGGGAGAATGGGAAATCTAATATTGTTTGTTTTTTTGTTTGGCTGCTTGTTTTTACTCACTAACTTACTTGCTTGCTTGCTTTATTTATTTATCAAGTGTAATAGATATATGTATAAATATGATTATGAGTACAGGAAAGATATACAAATAAATGGGGACAGTAAGACAGGGATGGTAGGCACATAGGTGCGCTAACTCATTTTATGCTGCTTTTCGTACAATGATCTCAAAGTGGTATTTAATAAATATTAAGTGAGGAAGATATGAAGATGAAATTATTATAATGTAAAAGAGTTGATGAAACAATTGCAAATTTAAAAAAGCTGGAAAGGCCTCTACCATAGGATTGCATT
This sequence comes from Erythrolamprus reginae, assembly GCF_031021105.1. Lineage (NCBI taxonomy): Eukaryota > Metazoa > Chordata > Lepidosauria > Squamata > Dipsadidae > Erythrolamprus > Erythrolamprus reginae. Next base: position 227,882,042 of record NC_091950.1, read on the forward strand.
CCTCTGATACCATGAATAATGTTTGCGGACGATTATATGACCACAAGAAGCAACAGTTTAATCAAAGTGAATTCTAAACTTTGCTTAATAGTAAAAATAAAACTTGAATGCCTTTTGAAAGAAGACTGCTTTGTGTTCATTTAATCCTTCTGCTCTTGGCTGGACACATATATGAAAGACTAACCTGGCACATATTTTAACAGAATGGGGTTTCTGGCACATATTTTAACAGAATGGGGTTTCTCAACTTTGGTAACTTTCAGATATATGGACTTCAAATCCAGAATTGGAGTGGCTGTCTGACTGGGGAATTCCACACATCTTAAAGTTGCTGAGGTTGAGAAACACTGTAATGGAGTGATGATAAACTGTTTGGCATGGAAATTAGGAGATAATTTGCATGCCTGTGTGTGTCCCAATGTGTCTATGCACACACACACACACAGCCATTCTTTTCTACTTGCTACAGATCTCAGTACAATTTCCAAAACAGGAGAGACGGGTGGCTTGATCTGTCTCACAAGATACTGTTGAATATTCATTACCATAATCTAAATAGTTGAAATTTAAATGTTCACATCTGATTGGTTGTTGAATTGAGCGGGAGATTGGTTTGAGCGTCAGTTTCTTTGAGCGGGAAAAAAAGACAGTATAAAAACAGAGACCCGTAGCCGTTTACTCCCCCTGCGCCAACGAGTGCTATCGGCTTAAGATACTACAATTACTATGCTAAGAAAAATAAAGAATTATTGAATAACGAGTGACTCAACTCCATTCATTTCAATGGCGATGAAGGACATCTTATCCACGCTCCATTACCATGGATAACCAAGGACTAGCCAAAGTGCCTGACCTGTTCGATCCCGAAAAAACGATGTGGGACCAATACATGGGAAAGTTTGATGTATTCCTGGAATCGTCAGGTATGAAGGATGCCGACAACGGTCGAAAAAGGGCTATTTTTCTTAATTACTGTGGGACTCAAATTTACGACTTAGCTCAGACCCTGATTGACCCTCTGCCCGCGAACTCGGTACCTTGGGACACCCTAACATCCAAACTTGCTGCCCATGTCTGAGTTAGCTGGATGAGGGGAAAGATTTCTCCCTTGTGTCAAAATGTGGAAGCTCACGGACTGCATCAAAGGCTGGCAATATGGCATGAAGGGAGAAGACAGGACAATTCTTATCCCCTCTCTGCAAAAGGCCAACTTTTTACTGGGTTTATTACCCACACCAATTAGATATTAGATATGAGAATGCAAAGATATCTGATGCTCTCTTCAGAAGATAAAGTATAGTCTTGGATGCCTCATTGTAATAAAATCTGCAAAGGTCACTTGAGAACTTACCACGAATGCTTTTCCGTTTTATCGACTTCCCAACGTTTCCAGTACCATCGTCAGTTTTAAGCCATACAATCAGCTCATCTTTTGGACTGCCATCAAATTTATAATAAAACTGTAGACACTTCTCATTTCTTCTTGGATAAAGAATACGGGACTCCAAAATGGCTGTTTCACCTGAAAGGCCTTTGGTGGTATCAAAGCTCATAACGTAGTCTTTATCTGTAAAATAGATGAAGATTTAATGCCCTGTGGACTATGATTCACTTGGGGCAATTGTGAAGCATTTCAATAGGTTTAAACGGAGGCACTTGTTAAAATAGCGCCGGTGGTCTTCATCCCCCGGTGCCTTTTGCTGGAGGCCCGGGCGACCCAGAGACATGGCAAAGCCGCCCTCTTGGTTTCGGCCGAGATCTCGCGAGGCTTCGCGAGATCTCGGCCGAAGATCAGACCAGAATGGTCTGATCAATGACGTCTCTGGGCGGGGCCTGCCAGCCCTATAAAAGGGCTGGCAGGCTCGGAATCGGCCTTTTCGCCCGGACATCATCTCGGCAGACACTCGGCTGGGTGTCTGCTGCATCAAGTGGCCATTTTGAGCAGCCTCGTGGCTGGCCACCATTTTAGGAGACCTCATTGGAGGCTTTTCGGCAGCGTTTCGTTGGGGCGAGAAGCCCTTTCAGCCTTCCTCGGGACCGAGGAGAGCTTTTTTCCACGGGACTTTCCCCTTAGTGGGGGGAGGGGGGTCTCCCGGACGGCCCCAGGGGGGGTGGTTGGAAAGGGGGGTGCGGCCCAACAGGTTCAGGTTCACTGAGGCCTTTGGGGTTGGAGCGCACCACCGGTTTCTCCTCAGGAGCAAGGAGGGCGTTACCCACCCTTTGCTTACTTTCCCCTTGGGGGGTGGGGGCTTTTTATTAGGCCCCTTGGTGGACTGGGAAGGGCAGCCTCCCAGGCCCCCCTTTTAGGCCTGGTGCTTTGGGCTTGGGCCACCCTGCTCCATTTTTATTTAACGTAATATTAAATAGTAGTAACAGTGCAATGGCCCCTAAACGGCAGAGGGCCCCAGCTCCACCGGCTGAGCCCATGACAAGGCCGAGAAGGGCAGTTAGGCCCTCGGCCCGGGCTCATGCCAGTATGGGAGAATCCCAAGATGGAGCCCCGAGGGGGGATAGGTCTGGGGCCCCGGTTGCTGATGATAATATGTCCTCTCTTTCTTGGGCCAGGGTCATTGAAAGACTGGACGACCTCGAACGTTGGCGGTCTGCGTCTGGCACGGGGGGTGCCTCCCCGTCAGCGCCTGCGGCCCTCGGCAGAACTCCGGAGGAATCAACAGCCCAAGTCGGGCAGATGGCCCAGCCCGGGCAGGTGGCGGCGTTCCTGGGCCCCGTAGGAGCGGGGCTCCCATGGATGGCTTCTACCCCTTTGGGGGCAGGTGAGATCGCACCACACCTAGCATCCTCACCGCTCCTCCCTCTGCCCGGACAGGCCATTGTTCCACCGGGTTTTTGGGAGTGGGGTCAACTTTCCAGGTACACATGCGGGCACCTGTAGCCAGGTTTGGACCCCGCCAGCTCTGGCTGCGCTTGCTCAGGCCCCTATGATGGCTTTTCCGTCGGGGTCAGGGGTGTCAGGGGCGGGGGTCATCACAGCTTGGGACCCTCTAGCCAGTATTAGGGTGGGGGCCATCCCCTGGGGGCTGCCAGCCACGCCTCTAGGGTTTCACTTACATCCCTCAGTCAGGGAAACCATTTGGAAAGGGGAATATGTCGATCTTTTCTCCCTCCTTAATAGGGAGGTCCCCAAAAAAGATAAGGATGGGGAGGCACAGGTAGAGAAGCCTAAAAAGACGAAAGTCAGTAAGTGCTTCAGCTCTTGGCTGTATGCTTATCTGACTTACGCCACCATAGTGATTCAGAGGCAGCCTGCTAGGGCTGCCTCGATGCTTAAATATATTGATCTGATAGCCCGTGCTCATTTCGAGTACAAGGGCACAATTTGGCGTAACTATGACAAGGCTTTCAGGATGCGGGTGGCATTCGATCCCACTCTCCCCTGGGACATGGTCGTTCCCGACTTGTGGTTTGCGGCAACCTACATGTCTGGGAAAGAGGGTTGTGATCGCACAGATAGTGGGCACTTTATGGAAGAGGAGTCTCCAACGTCCACCCCAGCTAAGGCCGCCATGGGGGGTGCGGCAAAGGCTGCCCCTCCCCCATGTCATGAATTCTCTGTAAAGGGGGCTTGTTTTCGCCCCTTTTGCAAGTTCAGGCATGCTTGTGGGAACTGTGGGGGTACTCACGCCGCTTCAGTGTGTCCCAGGCCCAAAAAGGGGAAGGACAAGAAGGGAGAGGGTCAGGCTAAACAACCCCCGCCCGCTGGGGGAAAAGGGGCCCAGCCCAATTAAGCTTCCAGTGCTCAGGGATTGGCTGAAGAATTATCACCCTCGCTCAAGAGCGGCTGCTCTCCTGCAGGGCTTCTCTGAGGGATTTAGGATCCCTTATGTGGGGATAAGAAAAGCTTTCATGTCCAACAACCTCAAGTCGGTTGTGGGACATGAAGACATCGTTAGGGCGAAAATACAAAAGGAGGTGGCCAAGGGCAGGGTTCTGGGGCCTTTCCCAGAGCCGCCCTCCCCAACTCTAAGGGTGTCCCCTTTGGGTGTGGTCCCCAAAAAGGCGAGTGGTGAATTTAGGTTAATTCACCACCTGTCTTTTCCAAAAGAGGAATCAGTGAATGATTTCATTCCTGATGAACTTTGTTCGGTCCGCTACGCATCTTTTGATGCGGCCGTGGCCATGGTTAGGAAGTGTGGGGTTGGAGCCCTTATGGGTAAATGCGACATTAAGTCGGCATTCCGGCTCCTCCCCATACACCCAGATGACTTTGAGCTCTTGGGCTTCCACTTCGAAGGTGGCTTTTATGTTGACAGAGCATTGCCAATGGGATGCTCTGTCTCGTGCTCTCTTTTTGAGAGCTTTAGCACCTTCGTGGTGTGGGTGCTCCAGAGGCGCAGCAGTCTGGGTTCGGTCGTTCACTACCTCGACGATTTCTTGTTAGCGGGGCCCGCGCGTTCAGAGCAATGTTTTGCTCTAATGCGGGACTTTGAAGCCCTTGCGATCAATTAGGGGTGCCTTTAGCACCTGAGAAGACCGAGGGCCCTGCTACCAAGATTACTTTTCTTGGTATTGAATTAGACTCAGAGGAGCAATCTTCTAGATTGCCCCTAGACAAGTTGGTCAAGATACGGGGTAAGCTCGATTTATTATTAGGCTGCCGTAAGGTCACCCTTCGGCAGCTACAAGAATTAGCGGGGCTTCTTAATTTTGCCTGCCGGGTCATTGTTCCTGGCCGGGCTTTTTCCCGGAGGATATATAACGCGATGAAGGGGCTGCGTTTGCCCCATCATTGTACCTGCCTATGCACCGGGGTCAGGGATGACCTACGTGTATGGCGGGAATTTTTAGATAAGTTTAATGGGTTGTCATTTTGGAGGCACGAGCTTCTCTTGGAAGCTGAGTTGCAGTTATGCTCAGATGCCGCGGGGACCTGTGGGTTCGGGGTTATATTAGGAGACCAGTGGTGTCATTCCGCTTGGCCTCCGGAATGGAGGGCCTCTCCCCTGGTCAAGGACTTGACCTTTTTAGAACTCTTTCCCTTGGTAGTGGCCTTAGAGCTTTGGGGGGAGCAGTTTAGGGACAAAACCGTGCACTTTTGTTGTGACAACCTGGCTGTAGTCCATGTTGTGAATGCCCTGTCCTCTAAGAGTGACAGGGTCATGAGGCTTGTCCGCCATTTTGTGCACAGGTCTTTATCCCTAAACGCCTTATTTTTGGCTCGACACGTCCCCGGGTTAGACAATGGGATTGCTGACACCTTGTCCCATGGTCAGTTGTCCAGGTTTTGGACCCTGGCTCCGTGAGCCCGCGCGTCACCAGAGGATTTCCCCGCCCACCTTTGGAGCCTGGGCGGGCTCCCGAGCAGTGGAGAGCAGAAGCCTGCAGGGCCATGGCCCTCTCAGTGGCACCAGGCAGCCTGAGGGCTTATCAGCATGCAGGTAAGGAGTTTGGGGATTTCAGGCAAGATAAGGGTTACACTCATAGTTGGCCTGCCCCAGTGGAACACCTGATGGAATTTTGTGTACAGCTTAGGCAGTGTGGCCTTTCAGTTAGGACAATTAGGTCCAAGTTAGCAGGTCTCGCCTTTTTGGCTAAGGCGGGCGGGTTTCGGGACCTTGCTTGTGACTTCCACATTCAGAAGATGCTGGAAGGCTGGGTGAGAGAGCAACAGGGGACCCCTTTGGATAGTCGCCAGGCTCTGACGGTGCAGCAGCTGTCGCTTATTAATCAAGCTTTGGACAGTCTGTGTGCCTCTCTGTGCGAGGCCCGTCTCTTTAGGGCAGCGACTTGTGTCATGTTTTTTGGGGCCCTGCGGGTCAGCGAGGCTATAACCTCCTCGCAGGCTGACAGGTCGCTCCGTGCCTTCCAGTTTGCTGATCTAGAGTTCAGGGACGGGGGTGTCTCCCTTGTGGTGAGACAGTCCAAGACGGATCAGTTGCATAGAGGGGTTAGGATAGAACTTAGTGCAGCCGCCGATCAGTCTGTGTGCTTGGTGGCCGCTCTTTATCACTTCTGTAGCATGAGAGGATCAGGGCAATGGTACCTTTTTAAACACCAGGATGGTACCCCTCTGACCCGCTATCAATTCTGGGTTCTAGTGTCCAGGGCTATGGTCAAGATAGGTATTGATCCCGCCGGCTATGGAACGCATTCGTTCCGTATCGGCACCGCCACTAGCACGGCACTTTCAGGTTTCCCGAGCCAAAGGATTCGGGAGATCGGCCGCTGGTGGTCAGCAGCCTATTTGGGTTATGTGAGGCCTGCTGAGGGGATAGGGCAGGTTCTTAGGCTAGGTAATCTCTCTGGGCCTTCTTCCAGGTAGCCCTGCCAGTACGAGACCGACGGCATTGCTTTGTGGTCACAGCATGATATTTTGGGCCAGCCACTCAACAGCAAGAACCGCCGTGGGGACCCAGCTGTCTTTGGGCGATGGGTCAATGTCGTCTGGATGGGGAGAAGAGGCATGCTGTGGGAAGGTCTTCTACTGCTTCTACTGGGAGGGCGGCATCCCATTGCTGCGCCCACGTGGTTAGTTTAGCACCTCGGTGGCAATGACCTGTGCATGCTTGGAGGTCTGCCCTTGATCTGCCAGGCTCGTGAAGACCTGCGGTGGCTTCGCACTGTGTGGCCCACCACGCAAGTGGTGTGGTCTGAGATCCTCCCGAGGATCACTTGGAGGGACGCCATTTCCCTTAGGGCCATTCACCGGGTTAGACGGAGAGTTAACAAAGCCCTGAGCAAGGTAGTCGGAGAGTTAGGTGGGGTTGTAGTGGCCCATCCCCACATCACCATAGATCAGCCGTGGCTTTACCGGGCTGACGGTGTTCACCTGTCAGAACAAGGGAACACCATCTTCTTACAGGACCTGCAGCGGTCACTGCGCGAGCTGGTGCAGTTAGAGGTGGGAGTCGGCGGGCCAAGATAGAGATCTGACCCCCGCTCCGTGGCAGGTTAGGGGCAGAAAACTGGGTGGTGGTTTAGCAACTGCATGTTCTCCGTTGGGCATCTTTGGGGATGATTGACAGGTTCTCTCCAAAGGCTTGTGGTTTTGGCGACCTGAGCAGTTGGGGGGAACCTGTCTTTGGGTCCCGCCCATGTAATTCCCCTTGTAGGGGTTAGCCAGTGGGACCTCCCACATGCAAGTGCATGGCAAGGTCTCAGATGAGGGAGTGGTCCCTCACCTGGATTAGCATGGAGCTACGCCCATAAGTTGCCCTGGAAGTTTATTGTACGTTATTTTCCGGCCCGGAAGTAATTGTTTGATCCTGCAGGTCCTTGTTAGGGTTATAGTTAATTATGCTAATTATGCTAATTTATTTAAAATAAATTATGCAAATTTATTTTAATAAAAATGAAGTTTTTAAATCCAGCTCTTGTGTCCGTGTCGTTACTCCGCCTCTCCTGCAATAGCGCCGGTGGTCTTCATCCCCCGGCGCCTTTTGCTGGAGGACCGGGAGACACGGAGACATGGCGAAGCCGCCATCTTGGTTTCAGCCGAGATCTCGCAAGGCTTCGCAAGATCTCGGCCGAAGATCAGACCAGAGTGGTCTGATCGATGATGTGTCCGGGCGGGGCCTGCCAGCCCTATAAAAGGGCTGGCAGGCTCGGAATCGGCCTTTTCGCCTGGACATCGTCTCAGCAGACACCCGCCCGCCCTCCCTATCTTGCAGTGTACCATTTGGTGTCGCCCTATGGGGCCGAATAGGAATTTTTTGCGGTCCTGGCGTTTAGCCGGGACCGTTTTTTCACCTATTCCACACTGTTGAGACGGATAAGTGGTAAGGGGGTGCTTGCACCTGTTTTAGGTTAATTGGCTTACCTTTGGTCATTTGGGTAGGCAGGTTAGGGGCCGAAAACTGGGTGGTGGTTTAGCAACTGCGTGTTCTCCTTTGGGCATCTTTGGGGATGATTGACAGGTTCTCTCCAAAGGCTTGTGGTTTTGGCGACCTGAGCAGTTGGGGGGAACCTGTCTTTGGGTCCCGCCCATGTAATTCCCCTTGTATGGGTTAGCTGGCGGGACCTCCCACATGCAAGTACATGGCAAGGTCTCAGGTGAGGGAGTGGTCCCTCACCTGGATTAGCATGGAGCTACACACATAAGTTGCCCCGGAAGTTTATTATACATCATTTTCCGCCCTGGAAGTAATTGTTTGACCCTGCGGGTCCTTGTTAGGGTTATAGTTAATTATACTAATTATGCTAATTTATTTAAAATAAATTATGCTAATTTATTTAAATAAAAATGACCCAGTTTTAAATCCAGCTCTTGTGTCCATGTCATTACTCCGCCTCTCCTGCAATATGCTACTGTAATATTATAATAAAAGTAATATTAGCATTCAAAACTTTGGTTTTTTAGCCCTGTCTATTTCAAAGGGTTGGCATTGTTTCTGCAGGTCTGAATATGCTTCTATCCTTCCCATTATCTTTCTGAAACCTGAGAAGGGTCAATTCTTTTGCACCCCAGACCAGAATTCTTTTGTTTGACCATTGCCTTGGTTATGGATCTTCCTCTGATCCTCAAGGTTTTTCTTTCTGCCCACAACATATATACAGTATATATATTTAAATGCCCATATATTTACACTATACATATGTATATGTATATAAATAATATTTCATCATAAGGACATTTTGATTGCTGATTATTTTTTCACATATTAACACTTTGGATACAATTAATGTTTCTAATTCTCTTTTTTTCATATGCTATATCCTTCCTATTATCTTTGATTACTAAATGATTTCCAGTTGTACAGCCACTTTCTCATCCATTTAAATTACACATTAGTCTGTTACCTAAACAGTGGTTGTTGTTATCTCCACGTGTAGTCAAGGTATGTTCCCAGTCCTTGTCGTCTCTTGCATTTTGCACCATGCCACAGATATTGATGGACTCAAATGTACATTGGTCAAGGAGAATAAGACTGGAAGCTGCAAGAAAACAATTCCTGCATTTCAGATCAAAGAAATCTAAATACAAATAAGACAGATCTCTGTGCTGCTTAAAAATCTCTTTCCAAATCAGTATTGTCTTCCTTCAGAGATTTAATATATCATGAAAAATACCTTGTTAAGGCAACCTAGACAGTCTGAGAACCATTCCCAGTTCCATATGAGTGAGTATTTGTGTAGCATTATCTGCTATAAAATTGACAAATAGTTGACTCAATTTAACACAATATTTTATAGACTAAGGGATGCAGTAAAGTAGATGGGATGCCATAAATGATCAGAGGGCATTGATGGCAATTACTGAGGAATAATAGTTGTATCCCTTCTGTTTCAGGGTCACAGGCAGTCTTAGGCCACAGGTTGTGTATTCATTGATTATGTAAGGTTGGTGATTGTTAAATGAAAACATCTGGATGTTACTTCTTTGGTTAACTTAATTTCCTCATTGCAATGGTCCTTTTCAGAGGTTATAGATTGGTTAGGATAATTCATGCTTATAAGCTACTAAAAGATTCTTCGGGAAAATACATGCAAAGCATGCAAAGCTTAAGAAGTTGCAATGGGTGTGTCTGCATTCTGATGAACCCCCAAAACACCTTTGTGCTTTGAATTCTGAAATTTATAAGGTGATAGACTTAGTTGTTAAGGAATGTTTAAGATATAAGCTCCAAAGGTGTTAAGCTGAAGAAACTTCTTGGATGAAAATTCAAAGGTCTTCAAAGAGAAACCAGAAAGTCCAGTTGCTTCTTTAAAAAGCACCTTTGTGACAACCATGACCTGGATGACAGGGAATCTCTCTCTCTCTCTCTCTCTCTCTCTCTCTCTCTCTCTCGTATTTTTTTATTTTTCTCCACATTAAAAACATACATACTGTACAACATTGTATACAGTACTTTCAATATAATAAGCATGTATTATTTTTTTATGTGCAATAAGCTGGATCACATTCCAATTTTGCTTTCTCTTATTTAGTCTGTATCAATCTGTCCTCTCTCCACTTCTCTCTTTCTAGCTCAGACGGCTATTCCGTCTCTACTGCCTACTTTCTTACACCTTCTCTCTCCTTCTACAACGTTTCCTTTGCCTTCCTTCTGACTGAGAATCTCCATAGACATTTTAACATATAAGGTCATTATTACTATAGCATAAAAATTTAGTAAAATAGAATAAACTTACCACAATGGTACATGCGGTTAAGCCTTTCTAGATCTATCTTGCTCATATCCTGGCTTTGCCCAATAACATTATTAAATTCTGGAATTTTTGTTGTAATTGAAGGGACGTTACTGTTCTTGTTGAATGAATAAGGTCCATAATGCAAGACAGATTCATAATCGTATGGAGTGTTTAAATCCGAAATGAAACTGTCATCATATTTGTCAAAGTTATATGCCTTACCTAGAAAAGAAAATACCAAAGCTTTTAGACAAAATTGAAAACCAATGCTTTAATATGTGATTAAACAATTAGACAAGACAATCAATTATAACAGATCTAACTTGTACAACTTGGTCCCTAATACATTACTCAATACATTGTTTACTTTATAATACATTTTCTTTCTCTTCCACTTACCATCAATGATTTCATTCCACCAAATTTTAACATAGTCATCTCGATCAGTGCGTGACTGTTCATGATAAAATCCAAGGGCATGCAAGAGTTCATGCTCCACAGTATCTTTATATTCACAGCGTGATCCAATAGAAACGTACTGGCCATTCTGAAGATCTCCCACATGGGACCAGCATCTGTTATACCATGATATGTGCATTTATTCAAAACATCTCATTTAATATGACAACTAATATAAATATATAACCGTTTAGGCTAGAGGAGCCAAACGATAGTAGAATGAGAGTTTCCCATCTACTGCATAGCATGCCATCTTATTTTTCTAAGCTACCAATTCCAAAAAAATATACTGATGCTGCATTACATCATCCAAATGCAAACCTGGGTGATGCCTATTCTTATAGTTCTTAATAGGCAGGAAATCCTAGTGCTATTTAGATCTTAATAAACAGGCCTTATATCGAACGTTCATGAGCTTTGCAAAAATGCACAAAGATACAGAGGAATGCACAGAAACTGTACAGAGGAGAAAGTGTAGGTGTGGACAGAAAATCTTTCTATATTCTTTCAGAAAGAAGGGAGTGGATGGAGAAATTATCTATTTTGTGCATTATACTAAAAATGAGGGAAGGAGTATAGTATCATTTTGTACACTTAAACTATGGGCAATAATTATTTAAATGCAACCGCTATTTATCATAACATTAGCTTGTCTGTTTGAATAAATTTACCCATCCAGTTTTTCAAATTGGAGGTAGGACTTCTCTCCTTCATAGGGTTTAAAGTCAATGCAAGACTTCAGTCGAAACATCTCAAATGCTTGCAATATGACACCCTTGGTATTCAGGTCTGAAAGAAAAGAATGCACATTTTATATTCTTATCCAGACTGTATACAAATGAGAGATTCAAAACTTGATCTTAAATAAAGCATGTAAGATATTTTTACATGGATTTAGGTTTATTGGATTTATATGCCGCCCCTCTCCGCAAACTCGGGGCGGCTACCATACCCACCTACAAAAGTATTTACATACTTTGACTACAATATAAAAGGTAAAAAAGAAGACAAAGGCAAAATATTTCTGGAAGGATTCTCACTCGTTCATTTTTTAAAATCTATCGTAGTATCAACTGATGCTTTGGAGCAAGGATAAAGGAAATGACTAGCAAAGCTACCTTCTTATTATTGGAATGGTATTTGGTTCTAAATAGTACTGCCCTTTGACATTTGAATTCTTCTTCAGCAGTAATCAACATTAAATGTTCAATGCACAAACACACACACACGCTACATTTGTGTGTGTGTTTGTGTTTGTTTGTTTGTGTGTGTGTGTGTGTGTGTGTGCAACCTATTTTTGCTGATAAGTGAAAAGAAAGGGAGACTAGTATAGATCTATTTCAAGATTATTATGCTCTCATTAGCTAGACATTCCCTTCCCGCGATTTGAACCAAATAAGGGTATGTTTAGCTGAAGAGAGCATAATAAACTTGAAAGTGATCTATGTTTCTATGTTTCTAATAGGTTACACATGTGTATTATAGTTTGTCGACTATAAAATTTTATCTGTCTTGGATATGGCCCCACATGGGGCCAAGAGGCAAAAAGGAAAGCAGAACTTAATCCATTGTATTGATCAAACTAATGATCAATCTTGTATTTTAGAGCAGAAAATGTCTTTTTACCTATACTGGCGCCCATTTTGTATGGAATTGGAAGTTTCCATCTATAGGAGTCGTTCCTCAGTGCATTCTTCTCACGCTGTTAAAAAAATATAAACTATGTTTTTTTAAAGTTCATTTTGTAACCTCTTTATAAAGAAGTAGATTAACCTTACATACCGGCATGATAATGTCCCCTTCAAATAACTTCTTTCCTGTTGCTAAAAGTAAAACGAACAATAGTTAAGGGCAAAGCATTATTTAAAGAATCATTAGGCATTTTGTGTTCCCTAATTTTTAAACACATAAACAAAACAATAACAACAACCAGTATTTGATAGAATTTTTTCCGGTTTACTATTTAACTTGTCCATATCTAATCCTGGAAATCAGGCTGGATTTTTGCTGCATTGCTATACACTTTTGCTTGGACATTATTTTAACTGGACATAACAAATTGAATAGACATAGACTGGATGTCATCAGTCATACATAGATGTAGGCTCTTTATCACAAGCAATCTCTCAGAGCATTCTCTAATGGAGTGGGTAAAGAAGTAAAATAATTATGATAAATGAGGAAGATATGATCAGTGGAGAAGGGAGAAAAGAAATAAAGGAAGCAAGTCACTTTATTTTTGTTTCTCCAAAATTGTCCTCAGAGAACAAATCAGCTCTCCATTTATGTGACATCCCTACCATAAACTTGAAGGATGCAGTCAAAGATCCTTCAAAGTTTTCTTTTCCAAACTAAACTTTTCCATTTTCCTCATTCTCTTATGCTGCTTCTAATTCAATACTGTAGCACTCAAAACCTCACAGTCCTTCCACACCTTACCATCCAAAATGGCCTAAGCCAAAATGCTAACTCGATTCATTGTTTTGATGTTCTATATGTAGTCCTACTCTTTTCTACTGACTCAAGTAAGTATTTTTTAAATTTTATATATTTATATATATAAATATATAAATATACAATACAATAGTTCTCTCCCCTGGATTTGCTTACCTGCATTGATTTCAGGGATGCCTTGCCTAGGTTTTCCTTCATCTAAGGAGTGTCCTTCTAGAATAACAAATAAATATATACATTAGTATCAAATATGTATTTCTTAACAGATAATTACTTAAGATTGTATGTTTCCCATTTTAGAAAAAGATAGATATTTATTTCTTTTTGAGTTTGTTTTGATTTACCTTCATGTTTTGTTGCCCTCCTGATCTGAAATGGCAATTGGACATTTTTAGAAACTCAAGCAAGGGAAATAAAACAGTATTATATCAAATCCAGAATTGTCTAGGAAAATATCATACCGTAAAGGTGGAAGAGACAGTCAGCAGTGCTGCCAGGCAGAGGAGCCAAGGTGGAGACATTTTGGAGTGGCTTGGAATGATTGAGGGCATGGCATAAATAGTGTTTAAACATTCTGGACTTTGTATTCAGTGTCAGAGAAAATTATTAAATATTAGGCAACCACAGGCTAATATTTAAGCCATCTTATTATCTCTTAATTACATCGTAAGGATCAATAGACTAGACATTTTTTTCTTTATATAGTTTTCCCTTCTTTCTTTAGAGAATCAGAAATAATATTGACATTATTGCTCATTTAATTTAATTTAATTTATTGATCTTTTAAACCGGCCAACTCTGTGCGGACTCTGGGTGGCATACAGTCATGATAAAATAAGAAAATACAGAACAGAAAACAATAAACAGTATAACAACAGTAGTAAAATAGCCAATTTAAGAAACTCACAAATATCACATTCATTCAACAAACATTCATATCTCTGAGGCCAACTATTTATTTAATGGTCCCCGGACCTGCCAACAGAGCCATGTTTTCACTGCTGGGGGCAGTTGGTTCCTTAGAGCCGGAGCCACCACAGATTAGGTCCTCCCCATGATCCCACCAATCGGCATTGTTTAGCCGACGAGACCTGGAGAAGGCCAACTCTGTGGGCTTTAGTCAGTCACTGGGAGTCACATGGCAGAAGGTAGTCCTGTAGATAGTCTGGCCTGATGCCATATAGGGTTTTATAGGTGATAACCAACATCTTAAATTACATTCAGAGACCAATTGTACCCAGTGCAGCTCGCGGAGTGATGGAGTTACGTGGCTGTACCTAGGCACAGCCATTACACCTCACACAGGTGCATTCTGTACTAGTTGCAGTCTCCGAATGCTTTAGATACTTAAAGACCTGTTCATAAATCCCATGAATAATAGCTATATATAATGAACTACGTAAGTGCCGGTATTAATAAATAATACACTGGTCTGGCCAATCTCTTATTTATTAATAAAAATATATATTATTTTATGTATGAGTTAATTATGTATTTACCCCTAGAGAACAGATGGGGCCAAATGAATTAAATGAATGGAACTGAAAAATACCCCTATTTTTCAAAAGAGGAAGAAATAAGAACTAAGGTATTACAGGCCATCAATCTAACATCTATATTTGTGGCAATTCCAGAACAAATTATAAATGCATCCATCTGTAAGCACTTTGAAAATAGTATGACAATTACCAGGAGTTTGCCAACATCATATCTTTCCAGGTTAACTGTACCCCATATTTTGACCAGATAATTTACTTGGAAGATTGAAGAAATGCTTCAGTCATGATATGCTTTATTTGATTTGACAAACTATCCAGTAACATGGTTAATTAACAAATTTGCTAGTTTGAAATGGATAGAATGATAATTAAACTATCCTGATTGATGCGTTTATCAATTATTCCTCACCACATTGGAAGGAAATTTTAATTTTAATCTCGGTCTTGCATTTTTCAACATTTTTATTACAAATGAGGAAGTTTATCAATTTGCAGATAGCATAAAATAGATACTGTTCCCTTTAACCCAAAAAATAGAAAATTAAAAACACTCAACAGGCAATAATAATATTTTGAATAGAAATTAAAGCAAATGTATATAAATAGGAAACAGAATTCAAATGATTACCAAATACATCTGTTGCCATTATCTTTTCTTTCCTGATGTTAAAATGTCAGGATCTTTTTCAGAATCTTTCTTATTTTTAACCCAACAGTGTTGTATCTTCTGCATACTTCAAATTATTTATGGTTCTTCCTCCAATTTTCATTCCCAAATCAGGTAGTTCCAGGTCTAATTTTCACAGTGTATACTGGTAGATTTAACAAAAATGGTGATAAAATACATTCCTAGAATGGAAGTTACCTGGCTTGGCAAGTAGAAAGATATTGGGACAGTAATTAAGCCAGCCTTGTGATATGGATACAAAAAATAGCATATGGAATTATAAGTTGCTTCAATAAAATATGATTTCTATATCTGGGGAGGGGGACTTTTCTACTGTATCATGCAAAGGAGGTAGAGAAACAGGTTTAAGCACAAGACCTTGAAATAATCTTTTTTTAATGAGTGCAGAAATAGCAATATTGTAGATAGAGAAACTTAATGACCTGATTAGAAAATATTTGGAGGGAGTGCCACAGGTGTCTGACTCAGGACTTTGCAGAATAAAACACTTATTGATCCATGTGCGATTCCCTGTATCTGTGTGGTGGAGCTCACATTCATGATCTACATGATTCCTCCATATTTATCCTGAAGTCAATTTTGGTTGCTTCTTCATCAAAAGCAGTTGTATTTTGGTATCCTCCTCCTCAAGTACTGTAGAGCAATATCATCTGCCTCTTGTTACATAGGACAACAATTTGACTACATTAATTTTCAGAGTCTGTTGCAAAGATTATTGAAAGGTACTCCCAAAATTTTACTGGTAATATTTATTTAACTTAACATGGCATTACTAGAATATATTCTGGAACATACAATCACTATGGCATCTACTTTTAGTAACCTCCAAGTCCTACTTGATTCACACGTCTTATGCAGCCAACCCTGAGTGATCTTTACCATGAAGTCAATCAAAAGTGTTATTTGATTTGGATTCTACTTTTTGTGACTCTGTCTTTGGCAAATAAACTGCCTTAAGTATTAATGTGGAAAATTAGGAGCAAAGGTGTTGTTTTGACACAGGAAGGACTTTGCTACTGTATATCAATTAATAACTGTTGACAACATGTTATGAGCAATAGCAGATAGCAATGTCCTAGGAACAGTAGCTATATGATCCAATTTATATCTTTTACTATCCAGAGAACTAAATTGCTGACCTATAATTTTGTAATAATTGAGTCAGAAGGGACATAAAAATGCTAACTTTCATTTAAACCAAAGCTAGCATTTTAATCGATGCAGACACAATCGTTTGTTTCAAGTGTTCTTCAATAAATCCGCTAATGTGATGCACATTTTTTTAAAAAAATGTGCAGGAAGAGAAGGAGCTTTATTAACCCTTTGCCAGTGCGGTTTTCCAGTACATTGGATTCTTTTCTATAAAAACACAAAGTATATTTAAAAGGAGTTAGCTTTTACAGGAATTGCACTTATTTTTAATAACTATATCCTGTGACTTATTCTACAGTGCTGTTTTTCCATTGCACAGAGTTCCTTTAGCAATAGTGCAGCATTTTTCAAACTTGGCAACTTCAAGATGTGTGGACTTCAGCTCCAAGAAAACTCATTTGGAATTCTGGGAGTTGGGGTCCACAAATCTTAAAGTTGTGAAGTAAAAAAAAATACCTAACTTGCTTGTGTTATTATGCAAAGCTACAAAAGAATTATTCGGATTAACAAAGACAGAAAGGAATTTGAGGAATCTTCTAGTCCAACTCTTTGCTTAAGAAGGACACCCTAGCCCTCTGGATACCTTTGCTTAAGAAGGACGCCTTAACCCTCTGGACAAATGATGGTCCAATTTCTTAAAAACTTCAACTATTAGACCATCCATAATTTCTGAGTGCAAGCTGTTCCATTGATTAATTTTTCTCACCAACAGGGAATTTTTCCTTACTTCTAGGTTGGATCCAGGAGATATTTCCTATACAGATTTCCAGGTAGCACAGAAGTCTTGTTATGTAGCAACTCATTCTATAACAGGACAAGAGGGACCCTTTAGTCACCTTCTTTATTGTGTAATTTACCTTTGATCTTAGTCAGTCAAACTCTTACAACTAAATGCAACCTGGATGCTTGTGGTTAGGATGTTGTGGCTTTGGATGAGAGCAAAATAACCAGAGTTACTATGAAACCAGAGACTCTATGTGTAAGCAATCTAGCCAAAAAATATTGCTCAAAAAAATAAAAGGAACACATAAACAACAGAATACAACTCCAAGTAAATCAAACCTCTGTGAAATCAAACTGTACACTTAAGGAAGCAACACTGATTGACAATCAATTTATATTTATATTTTTGAGCAGTACAGTGATCTCTCGGTTAGCGCGGGGGTTACGTTCCAAGACCTCCTGCGCTAACCGATTTCCGCGTTATATTGGATGCGGAAGTAAAACCACCATCTGCGCATGTGCGCCATTTTTTTCATGGCCGCACATGCGCAGATGGTGGAGTTTGCGTGTGGGCGGCGGGGAAGACCAAGGGAAGATTCCTTCAGCCGCCCAACAGCTGATCTGCTCCGCAGCGCGGAAGCAGCGAGGAGCCGAAGATGGGGTAAAGGCAAAGGGGAAACCCCATCTTCGGCTCCTCGCTGCTGCCGCGCTGCGGAGCGGATCAGGTGTTGGGCGGCTGAAGGAACCTTCCCTTGGTCTTCCCGCTTGCCGCTTGCCAGTCCACACACGCCCCCCTGGATGAGCCGGCCACAGGGGCGAGGGGTGGGGATGAAGGGGCAGGACTTCCCGGGCGGAAGGCATGCTCGGCTCTGCCGCTCCAGCCTCTTTCGGCCGAGCCTCCCCGGCCAAGCAGCCAGGGAAGTCGAGCCAGGCGTGGCAGCGGCAGCGCTGCTTCTCCGGTCGCCCGGTCCTCTCCTGCCTCCTGCGCCGATGTTCCCCGCTGCGACGGAAGGCAGTCGCTTGGCTAGGGAGGCTCGGCCGAAAGGGGCTGGAGCGGCAGAGCCGAGCACGCCTTCCGCCTGGGAAGTCCTGCCCCTTCATCCCCACCCCTCGCCCCTGTGGTCGGCGGGGATGAAAGGGCAGGACTCCCTGGGTGGAAGGCGTGCTCGGCTCTGCCGCTCCAGCCGCTTTCGGCCGAGCCTCCCTAGCCAAGCGACTGCCTTCCGTCGCAGCGGGGAACATCGGCGCAGGAGGCAGGAGAGGACCGGGCGACTGGAGAAGCAGCGCTGCCGCCGCCACGCCTGGCTCGACTTCCCTGGCTGCTTGGCCGGGGAGGCTCGGCCGAAAGCGGCTGGAGCGGCAGAGCCGAGCACGCCTTCCACCCAGGGAGTCCTGCCCTTTCATCCCCGCCGACCACAGGGGCGAGGGGTGGGGATGAAGGGGCAGGACTTCCCGGGCGGAAGGCGTGCTCGGCTCTGCCGCTCCAGCCGCTTTCGGCCGAGCCTCCCCGGCCAAGCAGCCAGGGAAGTCGAGCCAGGCGTGGCGCTGGCTGTCAACTTTTCTTTTTAGCACTGGGGAGGCAAGTCAGCTCCTGCCCAGTTTTAAAAAGAAAAGTTGACAGCCAGCGATTGTTCCGCTGCCGCCAGCATGGCCTGGCTGGCAGCGGAAGATGTAACGGAGCCCACGGGGGATTCGCCTTCCTCCCACCCGCAGCCGAGACTGATTGTGGGCTCCTTCGCAACCTCGGAGAGCTTCCGGGGCATGAAAGCTCACGAAAACCAGGAAGCTCTCCGAGGTTGCGAAGGAGCCCACGATCAGTCGGCTGCCGGCGGGAGGAAAGCGAATGCCACGGGGCTGGGCTCGGCTCCCCCCTCGGCTCCCCCCCTTACCAGCCCCGCCGCGGAAGGCTCCATTCTGTTCCCTGCCGGCCCGATTGAGCGGCCGGCGGTCTCCATTCAGGGAACAGAATTAAAAAAAAATTATTTTTTAATATTTTATTTTTTTAAATAATATTTTTTGAAAAACCGCGTTGCAGCGTTTCACACTAATCGAGAACGCGCAAGTCAAGGGACCACTGTATATATCCCCTCTACCTGATCTGAAATTAACCACCAAATCAAACTCGATCTTAGAAGAACTGTGTTGAAATGCAGGATAAGGGTAATGAAAATTTGGTTGAACAAGAAAGGAGAAATGTAGTCATCCAAAGCTCAAAATAAAGGCAATTTACCTTTAGAAAAAAAACATTGTCTGTTTCATTTAGAAATGAAAAGAAAAATCAATTAAACCAATAGTCAGTGAATACCAGAAGAATGTTATGAAGTGGCAATACTTACTTGGTTGTTAACCCTCATGGATATTGGGATGTTGGAATGGAATTGGAAAGCTCTGCTCTACTGTCTAATATAATTTATTTTTAAAAAAATCAAATGTGGCAATGGGACCAGATGGCACCTACCCCAGAGTTCTTAAAGAACTCAGATCTGTCATTGCTACCCCCCTGACTGATTTGTTTAACCAATCCCTTTTAACAGAAGATGTTCCTGATGATTGGGGAATGGCCAGTGTTGTGCTTATCCACAAGAAGGGCAGTAGAGAAGAAGCTGGTAACCACAGGCCAGTTAGCTTGACATCAGTTATAGTTAAAATGATGGAGATTCTACTCAAAAAGAGGATAAATCAGCACCTAAAATCTAATAACTTATTGGACTCAAACCAGCATGGCTTTACTGAGGGGAAATGATATCAGACTAACCTCACTGATTTCTTTGACTATGTCACAAAGGTGCTGGATGAAGGTTGTGCCATAGATACTGCATATCTGGACTTCAGCAAAGCCTTTGATACGGTTCCACATAAAGAGCTGATAGATAAATTAGTGAAGATTGGACTTAATCCCTGGATAGTTCAGTGGATTTGCAACTGGCTGAAGCGTACATATCAGAGGGTTGCTGTTAATGGTGATTCCTCTGAGCAGAGACAGGTTACAAGTGGTGTGCCACAAGGGTCTGTTCTGGGTCCTATCTTTTTAATATGTTTGTGAGTGACATAGGGGAAGGTTTGGTAGGGAAGGTTTGCCTATTTGCCGATGACTCTAAAGTGTGCAATAGGGTTGATACTCCTGGAGGTGTCTGTAATATGGCAAATAATTTAACTTTACTAGATAAGTGGTAAAAGCAGTGGAAACCACAGTTTAATGTTTCCAAATGTAAAATAATGCACTTGGGGAAAAGGAATCCTCAATCTGAGTATTGTATTGGCAAAAACGTCGAGACAAGGATTTAGTGGAAGTGATTTCTGACAGTCTCAAAATGGGTGAACAGTGCGGTCGGGCGGTTGGGAAAGCAGGTAGAATGCTTGGCTGCAAAGCTAGAGGTATAACCAGCAGGAAGAGGGAGATTGTGATCCCGCTGTATAGAGCGCTGGTGAGACTACATTTGGAATACTGTGTTCAGTTCTGGAGACCTCACCTACAAAAATATATTGATAAAATTGAGCGGGTCCAAAGACAGGCTACAAAAATGGTGGAAGTCTTAAGCATAAAACCTATCAGGAAAGACTTAATGAACTCAATCTGTATAGTCTGGAGGACAAAAGGGAAAGGGGGGGGACATGATTGAAACATTTAAATTTGTTAAACGGTTAAATAAAGTTCAGGAGGGAAGTGTTTTTAATAGGAAAGTGAACATAAGAACGAGAGGGCACAATCTGAGGTTAATTGGGGGAAAGATCAGAAGTAACACGAGAAAATATTTTACTGAAAGAGTAGTAGATGCTTGGAACAAACTTCCAGCAGATGTGGTTGGTAAATCCACAATAACTGAATTTAAACATGCCTGGGATAAACATATATCCACCCTATGATAAAATACAGGAAATAGTATAAGGGCAGACTAGATGGACCATGAGGTCTTTTTCTGCCGTCAGTTTTCTATGTTTCTATGTTTGGAATAGAGTTCATCTTTACCTTATCATAGACCCCTATATGACATCGATACAGAGCAGACCTTATCATCCTTCCGAAGTATTAACTTCCAACATGCAGCAACCCAGCCCTTGCTATCTTCCCTGTAGGGTATCTTATATGCAAAATATATTAAAAAAAGAGAATATGTTATCACAATCATCTTATTTTAAGATAATACCTCTAATTTAAACATTTTGAAATCCTAACCTAGCACCTTGTTAAAGCACAATATTCCAACTAACTGCATCTTTCTCATGTTTATCTTCAAACAATTTGTTAACAATGAATATAACTGTAAGATATCTTTATATACATTAAAAAGCAAGATAAATAATTTCCATTTGCATTTAGTGTAACCTTGTTTCACACTTTGGCTATTGTGGCAAATAGTGTTTTTGGCCTTGTAAAACAAGACCAAAAACACTAATAAAATAAAAAAAATAAATATTAATATTCCTCTTAATGTTAATAAAAATATTAAGATAATATTACAAAAAAGAATATACATAGTGTAGCCATAGAGCACAAAACTTTATTAGAGGAAAGCTTAAATATATATAAAAAAGTAATATATTTCATGCATGTT
Source organism: Erythrolamprus reginae (assembly GCF_031021105.1). Taxonomy (NCBI): domain Eukaryota; kingdom Metazoa; phylum Chordata; class Lepidosauria; order Squamata; family Dipsadidae; genus Erythrolamprus; species Erythrolamprus reginae. The sequence continues at coordinate 227,903,659 of NC_091950.1, forward strand.
TTTTAAAAAAGTTCTTAAACTGAAATAGTGACTAACTAGTTCAAAATAAGAAAAACAGTAAATGAAATAGATGATTTGCAGTGGCTACAAAGTTAAGGTAGCTGAGACCTTCTTGTCTAGCTTATCTGTAATATACCATTCTTCTCATTGTTTTCTTGAAGGAAGTTGCACACCATCCTTTCTGTGCATCTTATGTTTCAAATTTTTCTTTGTAGAGAAGGGTTTACTTTTCAAAAGTTCTTCCTTTTCAAGCTCCCAAGCTTCATCCTTCTCATCCAGTTGGATGCCCTTTGATTTTGACATCTGGCAATGTGCCCTGTATTCTATTTCAGCTCTAGATCAAAAGAAAAGAGGAAACAATTTTGGATAATTGACAAATGGGGGATATTGCATCTGCGTTGACCATCAGCGCCTTATTGAGCTCAGTTCTAAAATTAATTAAAAGCAAAATAACTTTGGCTTTGCTTTCTCAAAGCCTAGAGGACAGAGGATAAATCAGCACCTAAAAAACAATAACTTATTAGACCCAAATCAGCATGGCTTTACTGAAGGCAAATCATGTCAGACTAATCTCATTGATTTCTTTGACTATGTCACAAAGGTGTTGGATGAAGGTGGTGCCGTGGATATTGCCTACCTGGACTTCAGCAAAGCCTTTGATACGGTTCCACATAAAGAGCTGATAGATAAATTAGTGAAGATTGGACTTAATCCCTGGATAGTTCAATGGATTTGCAGCTGGCTGAAGCGTAGACATCAGAGAGTTATTGTTAATGGCGAGTATTCTGAGCAGAGTCAGGTTACAAGCGGTGTGCCACAAGGATCTGTTCTGGGTCCTATTCTTTTTAATATATTTGTGAGTGACATAGGGGAAGGTTTGGTAGGGAAGGTTTGCCTATTTGCCGATGACTCTAAAGTGTGCAATAGGGTTGATATTCCTGGAGGCGTCTGTAATATGGTAAATGATTTAGCTTTACTAGATAAATGGTCTAAGCCAGGGGTCCCCAACCACCGGGCCGCGGACCAGTACCGGGCCGCGGGGCATGTTGCACCGGTCCGTGGAGTCAGCAGCTGCCGGCCCTCATGCCGCCACCCCCTCCCTCCAGCGCTTCGCCTCCCGCCGGGCAAGAGGCCTCGGGAGGCAGGTTCTGCCGGCCACAGGACGATGGATGGGACAGAGGGGCGGGAAGGACCGAGAGGCTCAAGCCTCTTTTGGCTTCTGCCGCGGGGCGCTTTTGCGTTTTTGGCTGGGGGGGAGGCAGGAGGGCCAGCCTGACCCCCTGTCTCCAGTGCTTAGCCCCCGCTGGGCAAGAGGGCTTGGGAGGCAGGTTCTGCCGGCCCACAGGGCGATGGCGGGAAAGAGGGGCGGGGAGGACCAGCACCCCCATGCTTAATCCCGCCCCCAACCATGCCCCTTTCCGCCCCCACTGGGCCATAGAAAAATTGTCTTGCTGAAACTGGTCCCTGGTGGAAAAAACGTTGGGGACCACTGGTCTAAGCAATGGAAACTGCAGTTTAATGTTTCCAAATGTAAAATAATGCACTTGGGGAAAAGGAATCCTCAATCTGAGTATTGTATTGGCAGTTCAGTGTTGGCAAATACTTCAAAAGAAAAGGATTTAGGGGTAGTGATTTCTGACAGTCTCAAAATGGGTGAACAGTGCAGTCAGGCGGTAGGGAAAGCAAGTAGGATGCTTGGCTGCATAGCTAGAGGTATAACAAGCAGGAAGAGGGAGATTATGATCCCACTATATAGAATGCTGGTGAGACCACATTTGGAATACTGTGTTCAGTTCTGGAGACCTCACCTACAAAAAGATATTGACAAAATTGAACGGGTCCAAAGACGGGCTACAAGAATGGTGGAAGGTCTTAAGCATAAAACGTATCAGGAAAGACTTAATGAACTCAATCTGTATAGTCTGGAGGACAGAAGGAAAAGGGGGGACATGATCGAAACATTTAAATATATTAAAGGGTTAAATAAGGTCCAGGAGGGAAGTGTTTTTAATAGGAAAGTGAACACAAGAACAAGGAGACACAATCTGAAGTTAGTTGGGGGAAAGATCAAAAGCAACATGAGAAAATATTATTTTACTGAAAGAGTAGTAGATCCTTGGAACAAACTTCCAGCAGATGTGGTAGATAAATCCACAGTAACTGAATTTAAACATGCCTGGGATAAACATATATCCATCCTAAGATAAAATACAGAAAATAGTATAAGGGCAGACTAGATGGACCATGAGGTCTTTTTCTGCCGTCAGACTTCTATGTTTCTATGTTTCTAATGCAATAAAATATGGGAAAATTCGTTAAATACACACAGAGGCTTTGGCATTACTGCAGTTCAGCGCTATAGACAAATATTATTTTAACAGCAATGAAGACAACTTCACCGAATGCTTATTTAGGCAAAGAGAAAGCAGGAGGCAATTCACTCATCATAAAGATTTTCTAGTACAATTACTCTCCTCAATCCAACTGGGTTATATTTTACTTCTTGAACAGAGTTGGGGATTTTAAAGCCGTGCAGAGAGGATGTGGACAGAACAGACAGGAAGGTGCCCAACATGAGGAAGAGTATATTTTGGGGGAAGAGGAATGAAATGAAAATAGCACTTATCATTTAGACTTATATACCACTTCATAGTGCTTTTACAGCTTTCTCTAAGAAGGCATGAAGGTACTCCTCTACTTCCAACTGTTTGTTTAGTGACTGTTCCAAGTTACAATGTCACTGAGAAAAGTGATTTATGGCCATTTTTTCACGCAGCCGCTGCAGAATGCCCATGGTCCCATGATCAAAATTCAGACTCTTAACAACAGACTATTTGTGATGATTGCAGTGTTCTGGCTTCATGTGGTCATCCCTTGCAAATCGAGGACTACCTGTTTTGATGAAAACAGTAGGTTCCAAAAAACAGCCCACAAAAGAAAAACAATTAATTATTTGCTTTCCCAACAAGCATTGGGGGGAAAGAAGCAGGGATATCTATCAACTGGAGATTTGGTAAGTGTAATATGGTGAAAATGAAGGAAAAGGTTGAAAATTTAGAAAGGCTGAGAGTTAAATAGATTAATACCTCTTTGCAAAAAGTTCTTGGGCTTCAAAGCCCCAAACATTTTGAGTTGATTTAAGATCATTCTCAGAAACCCTGCTCATTATCCCTTCATCCAAAACTGTATGATTTGGAAATGCAAAAAAATAGGAGAGGTGCAGCTCTTATGCCATTGCTCTAAGACAGTGTTTCCCAACCTTTTTTGAGCCACGGCACATTATTCACATTTACAAAATCCTGGGGAACATTGAGCGGGGGGGGGGGGGGCGCTAAAAAAAAGTTTGGACAAAAAAATATCTCTCTTCCTCCCTTTTGCTCTATTTCTCTCTATCTCCCTCTTTCTCTCTCTCCCTTCCTTCCTCTTTCTTTTCCCCTCTCTCTCCATCTCTCTTTGTTTCTCCCTTCCTTCCTCTCTTTTTTGCCCTACTTCTCTCTCCCTCCTTCCCTCCCTCTATGTCTTTCCCTCACACTCCTTCCCCCCTCTTTCTCTCTCTTGCTTTCTCTCTCTCTCTTGCTGTCTTTCTCTCTTTCTCTCTCCCCTCTCTCTCTCCCTCTCTCTTGCTCTCTCTTTTTTGCTTTCTCTCTTTCTCTCTCCCCTCTCTCCCCCCCTCTCTCCCTCTCTTGCTATCTCTTTCTCTCTCCCTCTCTCTTTCTCTCTCTCTCTTGCTATCTCTTTCTCTCTCCCCCCCCTCTCTCCCTCTCTCCCTCTCTTGCTATCTCTTTCTCTCCCCCCTCTCTCCCTCTCTCTTTCTCTCAGCAGCGGCATTGGGCAGTAGCCATGGGGCGGTGCCAGGGTGATCAGCTGTGAGGCAGAGCTCTGGAACAGAGGCACCGGCGGTGGCGGCTAGACGTATTGCTAGACGCCATACATGCTGGCGTTGCGCTGGGCATGCACGTGGGGCTGGAACCTCTGTCCCGGCCCAGCCAGCAGGCAAGTGCCAGCCACGCAATTCCAGCATGTCCAGCCACTGCCGTTGGTACCTCTGTTCCGGAGCTCTGCCTCACAGCTGACTACCCTGGCGCCGCCCCACGGCTACAGCAACATGTCCAGCCGCCGCCGGTCGGTGCCTCCATTCCGGAGCTCCACCTCACAGCTGACCACCCTGGCGCCGCCCCACGGCTACTGCCGCTGCCACCGCCATCACCCTCCCACTGCACACTGCCTTCCCGCTGCCGCCGCCCTCCCACCATGCCCCAAAGCTCACCTGCTGTCATCGCCAGGGAAGCTCCAGCTGGGCGGGGCGCTGCAGCTGCCGGAAAACTTGGAAGGCGCAAAGAAGGAAGTTCAGCTTCTGGTCTCACAACTTTTTGCTCTTTGCAAAAAGTTGTGAGACCAGAAGCTGAGCTTCTTTCTTCACGGCACATCTGACCATGTCTCGCGGCACGGTTGGGAAACACTGCTCTAAGATACTGCTCCTATAATAGATTTGGCTGGCTGCTCTTTTAATGTCATTTAGAAAGGTGATTTTTTTTAAAAGCAGATTTTTATATTGACTGATTTAGATACCATCAATCTGAACTGTTTTGATAATTTTATTTTCCATTTAACGCTAGACTGAAGTTTTGCTCCACCACAAAATAGCATTAGGGAAGTTACTGGGGTCACCTGCTTTAATTCTTTTGCCGATACCGTGCTTACATTTCTAAGAATTTGACGCAGGCTTTGTGCCCATATATTTCTGCAACTCTTCTTGGGACATCTCCATAGAGATCTGGGGCATCCATCGGTGCGTGCAAGGCGTGCAGTGTTCTCAACACACCCAGTTGCCCTGATTCTGCAGCAAAATGAACTGGAGTCCAACCTGCCTCAGTCCTCAAAGCCAGGTGAGCACCACGTTCCACAAGCAGCTTTACTATCTTAAAGTGGCCTGTTAAAAATGCAAACAGGAGATTAGAGCGATAAAGACAATGCCAAAACTTTCCCCATAAGACAGAAGTAGCTCCTTTAGACCTGCCTCTGGAATCCCTTTGTTTTGGGAAATGGTTTTTCCCCCCTTTTTAAAATTCTGAGACCTGAGTCTTGTGACTTCTTCAAACTATTAATTGGAGAACATTTTCACATTCTGCCTTGGCTGAATTACCTGGGTGGATATCATGTACTCGATTTTTTAAAAGTCTATTCATGCAAATACATTGTATAAAGTTACATGTCACTTGGCATTTACCTTGTAACCACAAGATTCATGGTTTATACATTCAAATTTATTTATTTATCTGAATGGTGTACAAAGTTAAAAGAACACAAAAAACAATGCTCACCAAACCCCACAGAATCACTATTATAAAGACTGTTTAAAAACATTAAAAAATAATATGGAGGAAAACATACTCCCTTTCCCTATTTATACATCTCTTCACCGTCTCGACCTCTGCTTTTATCTAACTTTTATCAGCTTTTGATTTCTTTTTTTAATTAGAAAGGGTTTTTTATTTATAAAACATTTAAAAAAATATAACATATATATCACAATGTAACACAATACAGATAACAAAAAAGGTACATGACAGTCCATTCAGTATTCACATTGGTTGTTCCCTTTTTTTCCTCTATTAATTTTCCAATATCTTTTTTTAAGTTTCAGTTTAACATTTCTCCTTCATACTTTCTAACCTTTAATCTTGGTTCTCCTCACTATGCAATTATATAATTTGTTCCAGGTTTCAAAGTAGTCTGTATTTAATTTGTCCTGTAACGTCAGTCTGTCCATCTCTCTGCATGGTAAAATTTTAAATAAGATTTCTTATGCATTTGTTTGCTTGTTTGTTTCGTCAAGTACGTATTGGTGGTATACAGAGATACAATGTTTATATACATGATACTAGTAGAAGAGAAACATTAGGACAGGGGATGAAAGGCATTCTGGTGCACTTATGCACGTCTGTGCACTTATACACGCATCTTTATTTTTCCATTTCTGGGCATATGGCTATCCTTGCCACATTTAAAATATGTAACATTAACATACCAACTTTTGATTTCTGTTACACCGGGGAAATATATTTTTGCTAACTGATTGGAGCAGATTGCGCGTTTGCTCCGATCAGGACGTGGAGAAGGGAATATGCCCCCTGCAACCCGAATGCTATAACTTGCCTCCACGGACACTCGCATTATACTTCGGGCACAGCCTCTTTCCCCCAGTTTCCTCCTGGCGCATGCGCGTCCCCCGGGGCGATTGCTTACCGTTTGCTGCCGCCCAGTGGAGGGGCGTCCGATCGCTCCAGTCCGCGTCTTTGCAATTTGGGTCCGCGAGCTCCCTCTGGAGGATTTCTTCCACTAAGTCGTAGTTACCCAAAGCCGCCGCTTCGTGCAGCTCCGTCATGTTGCAGCTTTGGCCAAGCTCTTGAACCCGTAGCTGACGCCTCAGCAAAACCTCCCAAGAAACCAGTTTTTGTCCTCGAGAGAGACCTGTCGAAGGCGGCGAAGAAATTCTTCCGGACCCCTTTCTGCTGCCGCCGCTGCCATCCACTCCAAACACCCCAAGGGCTGCTAAGGGAAACATAAACAAAAAGATAGCACCATCTCCAACCCCTCCCCGCCGCCCTTTCCTGCTATCTCCTGGGCGACACGAGAAGCCTCCCGCCTGTTGCTACTTGCTTTGTAGAGAAACTGGCTCCTCCTGCCTTCGAGATGCCCCCGCGAGCCCTCCACTCACGGCGGTCAGCAGGAGGGCCACTCCGACAGCGGGAATATTGTGAATTATTATTATTATTATTATTATTAATAATAATAATAATAATAATAATAATAATAATAATAATAATAATAATAATAATAATAATAATAATAATAGTAATAATAATAATAATAATAATAATAATAATAATAATAATAATAATAATAATAATAATAATTTATTATTTATTAGACTTGTATGCCTCCCCTTTCCGAAGACTCCGAAGCTGCCCCTTCAAGCGATCAGTTGGTTTCTGCTTGGAAAAAGCGGGGCTCGCTTGCAGAAACCGGGGAAAGTTGAAGAGGCGGGGGCGGCTAGTTTCGGCATTTGCTGCTCCGGGCACGAGCTCTACCTCCCCAAACAGCCGCTGATCCTCTCAGGCATTCGAGCAGTGTCAGTCAATACCTCCCTAGCGTGTTTTTTGTTTGTTTGTTTGTTTGGGTGCTTCTGGCCCCACCAAATGGCGGTGTCGAATCAATTTTTGACTTTTATAATAATGGATCGGCGGGACCCAGGCTTCCTTATGATGCTTAATGGTTTCGAGTTCACCGCCTGTTACCTTTCTTAACCCAAAGCAAACATTTTAGTTTTGAAGGGACAGTTGTTCTTAGCGACTTAAAAATGCATTGGGGAAGTGAGAACAGGGAGGAAAGTCACGCGAGCATTAATTTTCTCAAAGTAACTCACTTGAATTTGTTTTTGGGATATCTTCTCTCAGCTCACCAGCAGCACCATCTAATAATTTATATAGCGAATAGTGATTCATTTCTAGAATTGAAGTACAGATTTCTTCATTCTGAAGCCCCAGGAAAGAGGAAAAGCATAATATTTTTGCTAAAGAAGTTTTAGTGGATTTGGGGGCTTACCTTTTCTATCTTAGGCTGCAAAGTGTACGGTGAGAATGTACTTCCAGATATGTAAGATTTTGTTAATATAACCTTACAGTATAATTACTTAATCAGGATTCTAAGCAGGGAATTAAGAAATCAGGAAAGTAGAATTAATCAATAGTAAGTAAGTAAATAAGTAAACAAACAAATAGATCTATTGACTTAAATTTAATGCAATACATAAAGTCAATGGCACAAAGACCTTGGTCTCAATTGGCTGTTATACTACTCAAGCAAATGGCCTTGTCCACAAATGTCTAGGGAACCAGCAACCACAACCAGACCATTTGTCTTAGTAAATCATAAATATTTGCCTCTTGCTCTATTGGCAATAAAAAATCCCAATAATAGTTAAATTAAGCACTAGCCATTTGCTGCTTTTTTCTGATAGCTAAGAATTCCCCAGACAGCTGTTTTGTCTGTTTTCACATTATGGATGATATCACTAGCTAATCTAAAAGACTATTTCAGGAAGCTTTCAGACTTCTAAAATCTGGAACTCTTTTTTTCAGCCCAACTGCCAAGTCTTCGGAGAGGGGCGGCATATAAATTTAATAAATAAATTTAATAAATAAATAAATAAATAAATTTCAGTATTCTGTTGGCAGAAATATTTATAAATTCCTAAGAATTTTGCCGTGTTTCCATTTAAATATTAGTTTTCATGCTGTGTGTAGACCAAACATCTTTAGAAGAACACATAGAACCCCAATCACCTCTGTGCCCTGTACCACAGCCAGAGGTTAATCATAATAGTTAGGCGTAGCAAGTCTTCAAGTTAGATATCTTGATGGAGATGTAACTCCCGACTTCCCACTTCTCTTTCCAACATCTACTTATTCACTGCTTGTGCCTAAAATATTTGCTTATGATTCAGAGCAAAAATAAGCAACATAGGGAGAAAAATACAAATTGAAACATCTGAAAACTAGTTTATGTGATTTTCCTCCTTTTTGAGTGTCCAAGAAGGGAACACAAATCATGGCAACACTTTGTGAGTAGCACCAATTTCCCTATATGGGTCTCTGATTCAAAACTGTCTCTGTATGTTTGGGTTCTCATAAATTGCATGTTCTTCTAGGAAAGTTTTAAGAATAACTTTCATGTTAATCTGAAAATTTATAGTCTGTTGGTCTGAGAATGTTGGATATTATATGACAAATTAATTGGAATCACAAAATGGAGAGAACTCCGAAATCATCTAGACCAACTTCACTTGGTGAATGACGGTAGCTACGGAATTTTGGACACAATGCCTATTCAGTATTTGGTTTTCAGTATGAAAAACTCCACTGAAGGGGAACATGCTACTTCAGGAAACTATTCCACCATTTGACAGCTGATACTGCCAAGAATTTCCTAAACTACTTTCCTTATTGCCTCAACCCACTGATTCTTGTTCTGCCGTATAGAGTGACAGAGAATAAGTCCATTCCCCTCAGTGTTGCTTCCTAAGTAGACAGTTTGATTTCACAGAAATTTGATTTACTTGGAGTTATATTCTGTTGTTTAAGTGTTCCCTTTATTTTTTTTAACAGTATATGATCAGTCTGTTTAATATTAAACCTATTAGAACCGAAATCACTCATTCTCATCAAATATTTGATACTGAAGGGTATTACTTCATCTATTCCCTAGGGGTGTATTTCCCTTTTACTTGAAAATTCTCCCTCTATTATCAAACATATATTCACTGTACTTGATTTTATTTAGAGATCTGCAGAAATATCTAGATTCCCAAATAAAATCTATTTTTATTCAAATACTGTCTTCTGATATGTTATAAATAATTTTCACTATTGAATATTTCAACTGTTTGCTGTTTGCAGGTTTATATGGTGTGATTAAGATGTTGAACTTGTCAGCTGGAAGGTAGGAGTTTGAGATCTGAGTACCATATGACGGAGTGAGTTTCCGATACTTGCCCCAGCTCCTGCCCACCTAGGAGTTTGAAAGCATGCAAATGTGAATAGATAATGCCCTATACTTCCCAGAGACCAATAAGATTGCACAGGGTTGGCCTTCTCTGGGTCCTGTCAACTATGCAATGCAGGTTGGCGGGACTATGGGGGACGGCCTTCTCTGTGGTCGCCCCAGCTCCCCCCCCCCACGATGACCATACTACTTCCACCCTGCTGGCCTTCCGAATAGGCTATGAAGACCTGGCTTTGCCAGCAGGCCTGAGGGCCATGAATTGTGCATCTTTCATGGCCAAATTGTATTGAGTGATATGTATGTTTTGATTGGATTGCTGAGTTGTGGCTTTTAACTGGGTTATTGTTTTAATTAGTACTTGACTTCTTTTTATTGTTAACTGTACATTTTAAAATAGTTGTAAGCTGCCCTGAGTCCTTCGTGATTGGGTGGCATTCATGAATTAATGAATGGGTACCACTTTGGTGAGAAGATAACAGTGTTCTGTGTACCATGGCATATAGTCATGTGGCCACATGACCACGGAAATATCTTCAGACAATACTGGCTGAAAGAAACAGAGATGAGCACTTCCTTCTAGAATCAGATATGATTGGACTTTACATTTTTTATGAGTTAAAAAGTGGTGGGTTTTTTGCATAAACACAACATGTACACTATTCCACATGTCAAAAACAACATTTGAAGAATTGTAGCCTGAGATGCAACCTTGACTCCTTTTGAAAAAAGATATTTGGACTAATGCATTTTATTATTATTCTTATATTTTCCACTTCTGTTTTCAAGGGAACAAGGTAGGTAATCCACAGACTGTGAACCCACAGTCCAACTGTCAGAAATTGTTCAGGATAGCTGATGGAAGCAGAGGAGACGTACATTTGTTTGCCAAGAATTCCAAGCATTTATAAAACACTACCTGGATCGTGAACAACTGCAGATATGACCAGAAGGGGAGGAAAAGAAAAAGAGAAAGTTTTTCATTATAATTGTCAGCAAGAAGCAGAAAGATAAATTACATGATATTTGGACTTGAGAAATAAAGCCGATAAAAAATTTTCTGCCCAGGAGGAGGACCTTTCATGTAAAAATAGAAGTTCAATCATGCAATTGATCCAGATGCAGATGTATACCCAGAGAGCTGCAGGATTACCATAATCTATATATTATTTTACAATGAAGCTCAAATAGTGCTCAGATTTTTTTCTGCATAACCACATAAAATAACTAGGTTTAAATGTGTGTGGTCATAACATAGCCAGCCTACCTTATACAGTTCCTGTATGCATCTCACTTGATCATGGCAACTATGACATTTCACCCACACTGCCTGTTGTTTGTTGCTCATTTAATAGTCAGTCTGGGAAGCTATCCTGACTATGTTTCTTGTCCTTTCACCCTAGTGTTTCCTTTGATCTTTGATTTTGCATTGAGGATTCCACACTTTGGGCTGAGCAGTTTTTGAGCTTCTCTTTAGCAAGTACACCGTTCTTTGTAAGATTCCCTTCATCCCTCATATTGGTTACATCAAAAATAATGCAACTCATCCTCCGCCTATTCTGTCTCTTGTTTTGATTTGCTCCTTCTCCTCTGATACCTATCAAAGTTATGCAACAGTCTGGTCACATCAAACCTAAAAATAGGAACAGTGCTGTATTCTACTTTTTCTGCTTAAAACAACCTGCCAAACCACCCTCATATACTTTGTGTCTATGATTTTTCTGTTGTTTTCCCCTCTTGTCACTCTGATCCCACAGTCCCTTCTCTGATTTCTACCTGGACTTCCTGCCTCCTCCTGAGTCCAATGCAGACAGTCTATGGTGCTGGTCTCCTATTTTCTCAACTGTTCTGCCCGGATATGTACCTGGCCTTGTTGCTGCTACAGTTCTTCTACCACCTGCAGTCCAATAATCTGTTTCTTCTATCTGGCAAATATGGCCATAGCTATCTTCCCTAACTGGGCTAAGACCTTTAAAATGAATCAATTATCGTCCAGCCTTAAAAAGCAAACCACACATATTAAAAAGGTGCGCAACCTTTTCAAACAACATCTCAATAAAAACTATTTCTTAAATGAGGATATGAGAAGTAGGCAAACCAATGACAATTCAAACTCAGGTGAAGCAACTCTGCTTTGAATATTTTAAATCTTCCTGTGTAGACTTCAAAGACTTCAATGAAATAAATACGGTAATATTTTGAACTTACTTTCAAAATTTATCAAAATGATGAGATTGCCATTTTTAAGAAAATTTCTCCGATGCAATTCACTGTGTGGCAAGATGTAACGCCATCCCCATCTTGGACTTATGTGGGTATTATAGAAAGGATCAAAAGCTCCAGTAATGTCAGCCTTATCCCACAAAAGTTTCCCATCTGTCAAGCAAAATAAACAACCATAAATAAACTTAAATGGATCAATATTTTAAATATACAATGTCCAATTTTTTTAGTAGGCTATATAAGATTCAAATAACCAGGCACAATTTTCCATTCAACATTTTTTAATGTAGATGCTTAAATTCTATTTAGAATTTAAGATACTTTTGATTCGGTGAGATGGAAGTGTCCTTTCTGCATTGCTTTATAAAGTCTCTATTAATAAGCTTTCTCATTCTCTAGGGCAAAGGTACCGGTAGGCAAAGATGGCTCTTCTATGACATGTGGATTTCAACTCCCAGAATTCCTGAGCTAGCATGATTGTCTGAGGAATTCTGGGAGTTGAAGTCCACAAGTCATAGAAGAGCCAACTTTGCCTACCCCTGCTCTAGGGTAATTCTTGGGAAAAAACAATCTTGGTCTAGTTATCATAAATTCCATTGTATGTTATGCTGCCGATTAACTATAAAGCCCTGCATGGAGCAGGGTACTTTATGAGCAGGGTACCTGAGAAATGACCTTTTTACAAGAGTTCCTACCTGTCCAATTAGATCAAAAATAAATGGCAGGCTGTAGTGCCTGTCAGCCAAAGATTATCAGCTAATGGGAGTGAGAAAAAGAGCCTTTTCTGCAGCAGCCCCTGCTCTGTTGTGGTTAGCTCTGACCCAGCTCCTGCCCCAAGGACTGTGGAGGTGGGGGAGATATCCACATGCTGCAGGCCTGTTTTGCCCCCGGTGGAATCTGCTGATGAAGGCTCCTCTGACCAAGAAGACATGAGTGACAGGGAGGAGGAGAGTGTGGCAGACAGCTCAGAAGGAGATCAATTATCTAGCTCCTCCTTGGATTCAGAACAAGAGTTAATGATACAGCCACGCATGCGGAGAGCGATGCATAGGCAACAACAACTGAGAGATTATTATCAAAGAAAATGAGGCCACCTGTGGTTGGGTGGGGCTGTGGTCATTAGTGAGGCTGCTATAAATAGCAGCCTGTGGGTTTGGCCATTGTGGAGGATTATCTGATTGTTGTGTTTCGTGACTGCTTTACTGACTTTGACTTTTTGTGTGCTGATTTTTCCCTGCTTTGAAACTAAACCAGAGCAAAGTGTGTTTCACTTTGTGAAAGAAGAAGGACTGTGAATTACCTCACAGCTGCAAGCTAAGTATCACAGAACTGATAAGGGACGTGTACAAATTACCAGTTTGTTTGGAGACGAGTGCTCTTTGTTATACCAAAAGAGGGCTTAGTTTAAGTGAATTTTCATTATAAAGAACATTGTTTTGAATTTTCAAACGTGTTTGTGTCTGAAATTTGTACCTGTGAATTTTTGGGAGGAGTCTACCAGAGAGCCCCACAGAACATGCTCTATGGAACATTCTACATGCAGAGATTAGAATGGCCCCAACCCAGTTAACCTACTTTAAAGCTTTAAAGATCTGGCTATGCCAGTGTTGGTGAAGCTTTTCAGCACTGAGTGCTGAAGGGAAAGCACGCTTGTGTGTCAGAACACAGAAGAACAGGTGCCCTGTGTGCATGCATGTGCTGGGAATATGATAATCTGGTTTCTGGCACGTGCATGCATACTGGCCAGCTGGTCTTCGTGCATGTATGCACACCAGAAACCAGAAGACCAAGTGGCCAGTGTGCATGTGCATGCCGGAAATCAGAAGATTAGCTTCCCAGCACATGCATGCACATTGAGGATGCTCTTACAGTTTCCAGTGCTCCAATGTGCGTGAAGAGAACCTGGCTGGTGCGCCAGAACCCATAAGAGCAATGGGTGATGTCGTGCATGCCCAGAAAGATGGCTCTGCCACTTCCACATATGTGCCATAGGACTGTGCTCCCAAGCCTGCAGCACTACATGCAATAAAGTCCCTGCCTCTTGGCTTTATTTTTAAGAGGCCAGATGTCTTGTTTTGTACATACTAAAATTAGATGTTTTAATGTTTAAATGTCTATGGAGATTCTTAGTCATCCAGGTCATGGTTGTTCCAAAGGTGCTTTTTCAGTGTTTACATTTTTAAAATATTTTCTAAATTGTTTTAGAATGTTTTTAAGATTTTAATTGTAATATATGTTTTTGAATTGTAAACCACCCAGATTTGTTTGCTGAGATGGATGGCTATAGAAATTGAATGATTAAATAAACAAACAAATAAACAAACAAACATACAAGCTGGCTTTATATGTTACATGTTTGACTATGTCTGAAAAATGGAGACTTAGCTGAGACATAGTATCATGTTTATGGCTGTGTTTGCATTATATTTTGTCAGTAAATACAGATGTGGCAAGATGTTAATTTGTTTTCAGAAACATTTAAAATGCTACTGATAAACTTTGAAGAGTTAAAAAATGGTATGCACAATTATTGCCATAGTCTAAATGTACCTACTTTTTTCAAATGAAGGAGATGAGGGAATAAATAAAGTAGCACGGAATACTATTAGTAGATACATTTTCTGTTCCTATCAGGTGCCAACTATTTTACGCCTGATATTTTTTACACATTGTCACCTGAATTTGTCATGGGTTCTAGGGATTTCCTCAAATTTACCACCAACCCAAGAATTTGTGGCATTTACAGTTTGGATTTTACTCAGAAAATTAGAAATGGGAAGAGGTATAGAATATAATAGTTGTGTACTATTTGGCAGAAAATTAGACTTGCTTCTTATGATAACCTTAAAATGTATGTTGTGTCCTGATAATGCTATAATATCTTAAATAATTCTGTGATTCTCAACATATTTTAATCTACCCAATCATAGGGATTATTTAAAACTCTGGCCCAGCTGGCATTGTTTTACAAAACTGTCACTTCAGTTTAAAAATAGTACAGAATACTGGAAAACAATTTCAATTTACTGTCTTAGATATATTCTAATTATTAATCATAACCTTGAAGATTTAGTAAATTTGCCTGATTAATTGTTGGAGTCCCTGTGAAATTTGTCAAATTTAACCTTCACTTGCTTATTAACAATTACTTTAGATGATCTCACTTAGCAATAGCATTCTGCATCACACTTGAAAAAGAATCTGCTAAGCAGCCTTAGAATTATCCTGTTAAAAAAGAAAGCAATCAATTCTGCATAACCAAAACACCTCTTCGACTTACTGTAATGCTGGTTGGGGTCTGTAACAAAACTTCGGCTTGCTGACATCCTTTGAATGATGTCAGAATCTTGATCCACTATGGTGAATGTCACTTGTCGGTTCCCTGCTGGCCACTCTAATGCTGCATCATTCTGGCTACTACATAAAGCAAACATGATTCCTAGGTAATCTCTATTTGAGTTGGCTAGACCACGGGGATAGAGACTGAGCACAAAGCAGTAGCCTTCAGAGTTATAAAAGATAGGGCTTGGCAGATGATCTCCTTTTGAGGAATTCTTTAAAATGGAAGTGAAGTTTCTTATCTGCCAAATGCTGGTAGGACACTGCATTTCAGTCAGAGTGATATCATCAATTTGAATTCCTCCTTTGGAATTCTGTGGGTCTCCTTTAAGGCCATGAAAAACATAGCGGAATTTGGTCCGGCTGTTGAAAGGAATGTTTGCAAAGTTCCATTGCTTCTCTCCATCACCTGAAAAGGGAGAAGAGAAAAATCTAATACAGTATTTGATTCATTTACATATTCAACCCATTTTATGCTGCTTTCCCTGTGATGATCTCAAAGCAATATTTGGCAGAAGTTAAGTGAGGAAGATATGAAGACGAAATTACTAAAACTTAAAAGAGTTGATGAAACAATTGTGAATTTAATAAAGCTGGAAAGTCCTGCACCATAGGATTTCATTTCTCTGATACCATGAATAATGTTTGAGGCCCATTATGTGACCACAGAAAAGGAACAGTTTTATCAAGCTGAGTTCCAAACTTTGCTTAATAGTAAAGATAGAATTTGAATGTCTTTCAAAAGAAGACTGGTTTGTGTTCATTCTTCATTCTTTATATTTAACCCTTCTACTCTCGGCTGGTCACATATATGAAAGACTAACCTGGCACATACTTTAACAAAACAACTTTGGCAACTTTCAGATATGTGGACTTCAAATCCAGAATTGGAGTGTCTGTCTGACTGGGGAATTCTGGGAACTAAAGTCCACACATCTTAAAGTTGCCGAGGTTGACAAACACTGTAATGGAATGATGAGAAACATGTCTGCGCAAGCAAACACACACATGGCTGTTCTTTTCTACTTTGTTGATTGATTGATTGATTGATTGATTGATTGATTGAATTTATATGCGGCCCCTCTACGAGAACTCTTACTTGCCACAGATCTCAACAAATCCCCAAAAGAGGAAAACTGTGTATGTTGGTCTGTTTCACAAGACAGTTCTGAATTAGCTGGATGAGGGGAAAGGTTTCTCCCTTGTGTCAAAATGTGGAAGCTCACAGACGGCATCAAAAGCTTACAGTATGGTATTAAGGGAGAAGCCAGGACAATTCTTGTCCCCTCTCTGCAAAAGGCCAACAATCTTTTCAAAGTTTTTCTGGGTTTATTATGCACACCAATTAGATATTGGATATGAGAATGCAAAGATATATGATGCTCTCTTCAGAAGATAGAGTATAGTCCTGGATGCCTCATTGTAATAAAATCTGCAAAGGCTACTTGAGAACTTACCACGAATGCTTTTTAGTTTTGTTGATTTCCTAACATTGCCAGTACCATCATCAGTTTTAAGCCATACAATCAGCTCATCTTTTGGACTGCCATCAAATTTGTAATAAAATTGTAGACACTTCTCATTTCTTCTTGGATAAAGAATACGGGACTCCAAAATGGCTGTATCCCCTGAAAGACCTTTGGTGGTATCAAAGCTCATAACGTAATCTTTCTCTGCAAAGTAAATGAAGATGATTTAATGTCTTGTGGACCACGATACACTTGGGACAATTGTGCAGGATTTCACTGGGTTTAAACTGAGACACTCATGAGAATATGGTACTGTAATTTTATAATAAAAGTAATATAAGCATTCATAACTTTGGATTTCTAGCCCTATCTATTTCAAAGGGCTGGCATCATTTCTGCAGGTCTGAATATGCTTTTATCCTTCCTGTCATCTTTCTGAAGCGAAGGATCAATTCTGAGACACTTTCTTACACCACAGACCAGTTTTCTTTTACTTTGTCACATATTAACACTTTGAATACATTGAACGTTTCTCATTTTCTTTTTTATTTGCTATATCCCTCTTATTGGCTTTGATTACTAAATGATTTCCAATTGTACAGTCATTTTGTACAGTCATTTTCTCATCCATTTAAATCACACATTAATATGTTACCTAAGCAGTGGTTGTTGTTATTTTGACTTGTAGTCAAGGTATGTTCCCAGTCTTTGTCGTCTCTTCCGTTTTTTACCATGCCACAGATATCGATAGACTCAAATAAACATTGGTCAAGGAGAGTAAGACTGGAAGCTGCAGGAAACAATCCCCACATTTCAGATTAAAGAAATCTAAATACAAATAAGATAGGTCTCTGTGCTGCTTAAAAATCTCTTCCCAAATTACAGTTGTCCTCCTTCGAAGAATTAAAACACCATCAAAACTACCTTGTGAAGGTAACCTAGCACAGTTTGAGAATCATTACCAACTCCATATGAGTATTAGTGTAGCATTATGTGCTATAAAATTGACAAATAGGTCAGTCAATTTTACACAATCTTTTATAGATCAAGGAATGCAGTGAAGTAGATGGGAGGCCATTAATGATCAGTGGGCACAGAAGGCAATTACTGAGAACTAATAGTTGTATCCCTTCTGTTTCAGGATCACAAGCAGTCTTAGGCCACAGTTTGTGTATTCATTGATCATGTAAGGTTGTGGTTGTTGAATGAAACAATCTGGATTTAACTGCCTTGGTTAATTTAACTTCCTCATTGCACTGGTCCTTTTCAGATGTGATAGATTGGTTAGGATAATTGATGCTTAGAAGCTTCTGAAAGATCCCCTGGTAAAAGTCATGTTGCATGATGATGTATAAGCTTGGGAGATGTCATGCAAGGTTTAAAAAGTTGCAATGGGTGTGTCTGATGAACCCTCAAAATACCCCCAATTCTGTAATTTCCATAGATCTAGTCTCAATCCAATATAAGGTGATAGATTTAATGGTTAACTATTCTTCATTGTTAAGGAATATTTCAGATGTAGGATCTCACCATTATTGTAGCATTAGAAAGTTGAACAAAATAGAATAAACTTACCACAACGGTACATGCGGTTAAGCCTTTTTACATCTATCTTGCTCATATCTTTGCTTTGCCCAATGACGTTGTTGAATTCGGGAATTTTTGTTGTAATTGTGGGAACGGAATTGTTCTTACTGAATGAATAAGGTCCATAATGCATGATAGATTCATAATCATATGGAGTGTTTAAATCAGAAATGAAACTGTCATTATATTTGTTGAAGTTATATGCCTGACCTAGGAAATAAAATACCAAACCTGTCAGGCAAGTTTGACAATTAATGCTTTAATATTATATTAAACTATTAGAGGAAGCAATCATTTATAACTTCATCCCTAATACATTATTTAACTGTTGGTTTCATCACATCCCTTATATTTTATTTAATATTTATAAGAATCCATTGGAAATTGTTTTGCAATTTTGAGTGAATTAATTTGTTGTTTCATTTTAAGTTCCAAAGAATGGACAGAGTTCAGTAATGGGTTGGTTTTTTGTTTAATAATTGAAAACTGGAGCAGTTAGATATGTTGAGGGACATTTGAGCCAAAGAGTAGTAGACCATTATGCCATGCATGGTTTTATATACCTCTTAGAAAATAAGATTTAAAGTTTGGGAATAGCACTCAATCTACACAACATTTATTCTTGAATAATTAATTGGTAAATAAAATCACATACATAACATAGATTTGTAGATTGATCTATACTTAATGCACAATATTGTTGCATTGTATTGAGATGCTGTTTGGTACTTTACTTCAATGTACCTTTTGTGCACCTATAGTCATGTGGCCCTGTGGCTATTTTGTTCTCCCAATTAATTGTAACAGATACTTCATATCTGGGAATTGTCTTTTAGATAAGAAAAACACAGAATTGTTCATCTTCCCTTGAAGCAAGTAGGAGGCAAAAATACACAGGTCAGTCTGTTTTTTTCCTTGCCTGAGACATGTGGCATTAATGCATTATAATAGGATTAAAATCCTTTGGAATAATTATAAGGTAAGTAACACTTTCTAAAATCAAATTGAGTCAGATGATTTCTAGATCAAATTTATCTGAAGTAATAAGAATCCAAAACGGGCACAAGAGATTTGAAAGATGCCAAATTTTCCTAGTAACTTTTCTAACTTTTCTGTCCCTTCCACTTACCATCCATGATTTCATTCCACCAAATCTTAATATAGTCATCTCGATCAGTGCGTGACTGTTCATGAAAAAATCCAAGGGCATGCAAGAGTTCATGCTCCACAATATCTTTATATTCACAGCCTGATCCAATAGAAACGACCTGGCCAGTCTGAAGATTTCCCACATAAGACCAGCATCTGTTATACAATTATATATTTATTCATTCAAAACAGCTGATTTAACACGTCAACTAATAAAAACACAAACCCACTTAGCCTACAAGAGCCAAATGAGAGTGAGAACGCCACATCCACCACATAGGATACCATACCATCTTACTTTTCTAAGTTATCCATTCAAAAAAAATAAACTGCTACTGCTTTACATCAACCAATGCAAGCCCTTGCCTCAGTGATGAATATTCTTATAGTTCTTAATAGGCAGAAAATCATAGGGCTATTCAGGTCTTAATAAACAAGACTTATATTGAACAATCACAAGTTTTGCAGAAATGCCTGTGTATTCAAAGACATCTTTGCTGTAGACATTAGCCTCATATTGATGGCCACCAAGGGAGGAGGATGTCATGTTAATAGAATTGGTGAAGTCTTTAACTTGGATCCCTTCTCATTCAGATATCAAGATAAACAAGTTTACTAGCATATATTATTTATTAATAATCCATGTGATCCAGTGGCAGGACGGGTAAAGACTACTTACTGTATGTCCATAAATTAAGATCTTGCATACGACCCCAGCTTTTTACAAACAAACTTTGTATCTCATTTGCAGATGGAGTTATCATATTTACTTAGGGGTGTGGGTTGATGAATTATTTATGCTAAGCAACCTAGTTTTGCATTATCACTGAACAGCAAGGAAATTCCCAACGCACTGCATTTTTACTGAATAATCATTTTCAAATGTATAGAGGATAGATTACAGACATACACAGAAAATCTAGAAATTCCTCCATGATACTTAGGATTCACTTACACGTTTTCTGAATAAAGCAGCATGTAGCTCCGAACATGAGATTCTGTATGCAGTAAGCTAACTATGGGTCTAGCAGTTATCTCAACTGGAAATGCAATATACAACCCAGGGAAGATGAAGAGGAAGCCTACCATTTCTTCTGGCAACGAGCAGGGAATAAGTTTCCTTGAATTCACTGACATCTCAAAAGGCTGTACTGCAGACTCAAAGGAAACATGCCAGGTGGTGCAAATGATAGGTGGAGAATATCCAGATGACAAGAAGGAAATGCAAGGGCTATCTCTTCTTGCTTGGTAATAAAGCATTTCAGAGAAATCAAGGAAACACCACCTGATCCAGTCTTGAAATATGGGCAGAGGCCTAGTGTGTGCTTTATGCTAGGTTTCAATAAAGGATGAGGGAAGAAATATAGTACCATTCTGTGTACTTTAACCATGGGCAATAATTATTTATATGCTACAGCTTCATAATGTTAGCCTGTCTGTTTGAATACATTTACCCTTTCATCTTTTCAAATTGGAGGTAGGACTTCTCTCCTTCATAGGGTTTAAAGTCAATGCAAGACTTGAGTCGAAACATCTCAAATGCTTGCAATATGACACCCTTGGTATTCAGGTCTGAAAGAAAAGAATGCACATTTTAAACTCTTATCCAGACTGTAGACAAATTAGATGAATGTTATTTATAAAGATTGGACCGTTCATTACTAGATTACTACATTCACTCATTGCTCCTTCCATTCCATCAGGGCTTGACTAGAAACCTCCTGGAAGAAAGCAAACCGCTTCTGTATTGCTACCAAGAAGGTTACATGAAGGTAGCTAAACTCAATGAGATTTTGTCTTTATCCACTAAAAAGCCTGAAATCTGGAGAAGCTGGCTGGAAACATTGAAACTGAAGCCCAAGAAGTAAGCACTCAGTTAAATAAGGCAACTCTGAAGGAACATTTTTAGGGAGTTACAAGGGGAAGAGAGCAGATGAGCCATTCAATGGGCCCTCCAGTAATAATTAATCTAGAGTTCTGGAGCAGAAAATGTCTTGTTACCTATACTGGCGCCCATTTTGTATGGAATTGGAAACTTCCATCTATGGGAGTCATTCCTCAGTGCATTTCTGTCAAGCTGTTAAGAAAATTAAACTATATTTTTTTAAAGTTCATTTTGTAATCTCTTTATAAAAAGAAAATTAAACTTACATACCAGCATGATAATGTCGCCTTCAAAGAACTTGTTTCCTGTTGCTAAATTTGGAATGAACAATAGTTAAGGGCAAATAATTATTTAAGAAATTATTGCAGGTTTTTATTATCAAAAATCTTAGACACATTGATGAAAAAGCATTTGATACACCACCACCACCACCACCACCCCGTTTATTACTTAACATGCCCATATCAAGGCCTGGGAATCAGTCTGGATTTTGTTGCATTCCAAATACTTTAACTTGAACATTTTTTATACTGGACACAATTGAGCGAATAGACATAGACTGGATGTCATTAGTCATATACTGATGTAGGTTCTTTATCATAATCTCTCAGAGTATACTCTAATATAGTGGATATTGTGAAGTAAAATAATTGTGATAAATGAGGGAGATATGATCACAGGAGAAGGGAGGCAAGAAATAAAGGAAGCAAGTCATTTTTTTTTGTTTCTCCAAGATTGTCCTCAGAGAACAAACAAGGTCTTTATCTATCAAACTAAACATTTCCAATTTCCCCATTCTCTTATATTGCTTTTAATTTTCTGTTTTGGCAGTGACAGAACAGAATTTGTATTCAGTACTGCAATGCTCAAAACCTCACAGTCCTTCCACACCTTACCATCCAGAATGGCTGAAGCCAACATGCTAACTTGATTGGTTCTTTGTTTTGATGTCCTATATGTACTCCTACTCTTTTCTTTTGATATCAGTGGATCTCAAGTAAGTATTTCTTTTCAATATATATGTATAAATTTATATACAGTACAATAGTTTATATACTGTACATTAATTCTCTACAAGGATTTACTTACCTGCATTGATTTCAGGGATGCCTTTCCTAGGTTTTCCTCCATCTAAAGAGTTACCTTTTAGATAAATAAATACATACGTTAGTATCAAATATGTACCTCTTTACAGATAATTACTTCATATTGTATGCTTCCCAGCTTAGAAAAAGATACTTATTTCTTTTTGAGTTTGTTTTTATTTACCTTCATGTTCTGCTGTCCTCCTGATCTGCAATGAAAAGTCAAATAAATAAATAAATAAATAAATAAATTGCAATTGGACATTTTTAGAAACTGAAGCAAGGAAAATAAAAAAATTATTATATCAAATCCACAAGTATCTAGGAATGTATCATACCGTAAAGGTGGAAGAGATAGTCAGCAGTGCTGCCAGACACAGGAGCCGAGGGGAAGACATTTTGGAGTGGCTTGGAATGATTGAGGGCATGTCATCTTTTCTTTTATGTACACTGAGAGCATATGCACCAAATTCAAATTCCTTGTGTGTCCAATCACACTTGGCGAATAAAGAATTCTATTCTATTCTATAAATAACATGTAGGTTTCCGGTCTTTTTATGCAGTGTCAGAGAATTATTAAAAATTAAGCAACAATGGGATTTAATTAGTCTTATTGTTTCCTAATTATACTCTTGAGAAGGAAATAAATGTAAACAATTATTTTATTTATACACTCTCTGTCAACTTCTTGAATCAACAAACTGTAACTTGTCAATAGCTCAGACCAACAACTGATAAGACAGAATGGTGTAACAAACAGCCCATAAACTCGTCATTCAGATAGTTACTGTAACAGCCAGGCTGAAACACACAACAGGCATTCCTCTGAAAGAATGGTCAACCAGAGAAACCCTTTAAGATTTAGAGGATGCCTACATGTACACACATATCTAAAGATAACCTGAAACATTTAGATGAGGTCATCTCCATCCTAGAATTTTATAATTGTAGGTAATTTATTTTTATTTATTATTTTTATTTATTATTTGGATTTGTATGCCGCCCCTCTCCGAAGACTTGAAATAATAAATACTTCAAAACACATTTATACAAAGATTCACTGTTTCTATAAATAAGTCTACCTGGGAATACTGAAACTGACAAGAAATTTTATTAATGATAGATGAGGAGGTTTATTAGTCTTACTGAAGACACAAAACAGATGAGATATTATTCCTTGTATCCCAGAAGACAGAAATAAAATTCAAAACAATCTTGATAGGTTAGACAATTATAATAAATTGAACAGTGATTAAAGCAAGTGTACTGTATACAAGCAGGAAAGAGAATTCAAATGATTATAGAATGATATGGATATAGAATGGTTATAGAATGGAACTTATCTGGTTTGGCAAGTATGTGTAAAAACCTATTAGGACAGTAATTAATTAAAATTGAATATGAGTCAGGCATGTGATATAGTATTTTTTTAATCAACATAGCAGCATTCCTCAAACTTGCCAATCTTAGGATATGTGGACTTCAACTCCTGGAATTCCCAAGCAATAGACAAATGGCTATCAAATCTCTTCATAAGCTCTAGTGATAGAGCACCCACAAATTCTAGTGGCAAACTGTTCCACTGGTTAATTGTTCTCACTGTCAAGCAATTTCTCCTTAGTTCTAAGTTGGATCTCTCTTTGTTAAGCTTTTATCCATTACATTTTGTCTTTCCCTCAGGTGCTTTGGAGAATAATTCAATTCCTTATTCTCTGTGACAGCCTCTCAAATATTGGAAGACTGCTATCATGTCACCTCTAATGTTTCTCTTCATTAGGTTAGAAATACCAAATTCCTGCAACTGTTCACCGTATGATTTAACTTCCAGCCCCATAATCATCTTTGTTGCTCTTCTCTTCACTCTTTCTAGAGTCTCAACATCTTTTTTCTATCATAGTAAGAGAAATTGATACTTCTGTAGGATACTTCTGAGGACCCGGGTTGTGGGGGCAATAGGCTGGCTCTGTTAAAAAGTGCTATTGCTAACATGTTGTAAGCCCCCCTGGGTCTAAGCAGAAGGGCGGCATAAAAATTGAATAAATAAATAAATAAATAAATAAATAAATAAATAAATAAATAAATAAATAAATAAATAAATAAATAAATAAATAAATAAATAAATAAATAAATAAATAAATAAATAAATAAATAAATAAATAAATAAATAAATAAATAAACAAACAAACAAACAAACAAACAAACAAACAAACAAACAAATTGGATGCAACGTTCCAAGTTATGTAGCCACTCAATTCAATGATAGAAGATGGAGGACACCTCAGTTATCTTCTGTGTTGTGTAATTTATCTTTGAGCAGATCCAATCACATTCTTAAGCTAAATCCAAGTTGAATGTTCATGATTAACATGTCATGGCTTTAGGTGAGAGCAAAATAAACACTTGCTATCCACAGTCATGATTTCTTTTATGACTCTATGTGTAAGCTATCTAGCCAATATATATCCCCTCTACCTGATCTGGTCTGATGTGAGACACCAAATCATATTCAAGCTCAGAAGAAATATGTTGAAATATGGGATCAGGACAAATAATGAGGATTTGGTTGAGCTTACAAAAGCAAGAAGGGAGAAATACACTGTAATTCAAAGCCGATGTTCACTCAAGACAATTTCTCTTAAAAATAAACTTTATTCTCTGTTCATTTAGTAATGAAAAGAAAAAGCAATTAAGCCAATATGGAATGTCAGAAGAATATTATGAAGTGGCAATTCTTACTTGATTGTTAACCCACAAGTGGGTAAATATTGCTAGATTTCAGATGATCTATTGGAATGGAGTTGAAAAGAGCTGTGTTCTAATCCAACCTTGACTGAAATCTACTGGGTAACTTTGACTCAACTATTTCTTAATTTAGTGCATTTCATTAGATTGAGAGGAAAATTGGAGAAATGAGTGTGATGGATGCAAAACTTCAATGCAATCATTTATTTTCATAGTGAAAAAAGCAAGGCTGTGTAAAACCTATTACTATCATCAATAATATGCATTCGTGATGGAACATGGCAACTGGATGAAGAACAAACTTGTTGGGGAAATACTGTACCTTCTCAGTGTAAAAATTCATAGATGTGGTGGATGCCACAGAACAATGCCATCTCTTTTGTCCCAACAATTCCATGTAAAGGGCAAGTTGTGCCTTACTCCCACATATGAGTAGAGGGTATTTTTTGTTTAAATCATGCTTGTGCCAATTAAGATATGGGGAATATGCTGGATGCAACTCAAATGCTGTAACATGCCCCTACAGGCATTCACATTACTTTGGACAAAGTGTTTTTCCTCCAGTTTCCTCTTTGCGCATATGCACCCCCCATGGTGATTACTTACCATTTGCTGCCTCCCAATAGAGGGGCATCTGGTTGCTCCAGTACACCTTTTCAAGTTGGGTCCGTGAGCTCCCTCTGGAGGAATTCTTCCACTAAGTCATATTTATCCAAAATCACCGCTTTGTGCAGCTCTGTCAGGGTGCCCCTGGCCATGCTCTTGAACCCGCAGCTAAGGCTTCAGCAAAACCTCCAAGAAACCAGTTTTTGTCCTCCAGAGTTGTATGTCAGATGTAGTGAAGAAATTATTCAGGACCTCTTTCTGCTGCCACCACAGCCCCAAGGGCTGCTAAGGGCAACATAAAGAGATACAGTGGTACGTTGTCTTACAAATTTAATTGGTTTCATGATGAGGTTCGTAAGATGAAACAAAGTTTCCCATAGAAATCAATGTAAAAGTGAATAATGCATGCAAGGCCAAAACTCACCCCTTTTGCCTTACGCCACTGGGAATCCCCACCTCCGGACTTATGTTGCCAGCCAAAGCGCCCATTTTTGCACTGCTGGCATCCCCTGAGTCTCCCCTCCCTGGGAAACCCCACCCCTGGACTTCCATGTTCTTGTGATGCTGCGATTTCCCTGAGGCTCCCCTCACTGGGATTCAAAGCAGCGCCAGCAAAAATGAAGGGAATCCCAGCAAGGGGAGCCTCAGGGAAATTGCAGCATCACAAAAACACAGAAGTCCGGAGGTGGGGTTTCCCAGGGAGGGGAGACTCAGGGGAATCCCAGCAACGCAAAAATTATTTCCAATGTTTCCTGTCTTGTTCTATACCTAGAGCCATCTTCACATTTTAATGCAAAAACCCTTTTTCTTGTACTTATATAAGTTTGCATTTTGCTTGATTAGTTTCTTTGTTTTCTTTAATTGCCTTTTTCACAAGCTTACCTGTGACAAGTAAAAACAGCAGCAAGGAAGCTGTATTGAGAATTCTTTCATTTCCCATACATGAATGAAGCCCAGCTGTTATTCACTTAGCAGTACCTCTAGAAAATGGACCACACATTTATTTAACGGCTGCAAATGTGTAACCAATGGTCCTGAATCCACCAGCTACCAAGTTAACTGCTTTCTTCACATTATGTCAAAATGATGCATTTGCAAAAGCACTGCTGTATTTGGAATTGCCTATGTATTACACATGGAATGTGAGTAGAAAATCATTTGAACAACACAAACGAGGAGGGCGAGTCGATGGATCACCTGGCATATTCAAAGAAACTATGATAGGCAGACTGTACACTATGCATCACAATCAAGATGAATGCTTCTTTCTTCTCATGCTATTGACAAATGTGCCTGGACCAGCATCTTTCCAGCAATTGAGAATTGTCAAGGCATTAAAATCGCCACTTTCTGCAGTGCATGTCAAGCTTTGAATTTATTGGAGAACAACCGACATTGGGATGTATGCATTAATGATGTGCGAAACACATCACATCCAAATCGATTTTGTGCATTGTTTGCAATCATATTGACCGCCTGCTCTCCTTCATCTCCAACAGAGTCATGGGAGAAATATAAATTGCACATGGCTGAAGATATTTTCCATAGAATACACAAGGAATATTCCAATATAAATATGGATTTCACAGCAGAAAACTACAATGAAGCATAATAATGATTGAAGATTAGAAATTGCTAACAAAGTTCTCAATCAATTGGGAATGTCATCACTGAATTGACCTGCTGCTGGTTCATTTGATGTACAATTGTGTCATGAACAAAATTATAACACGGATGATCAAATAATGCAAGCTGTTAATAACGGGGTTGGAGAAATCTTCTTAGATGCGCCAGGAGGAACTGGTACAACGTTCCTAATTAGATTGATTCTGGCAGCAATTTGATCCCAAAATGACATAGCCTTGCTCTTGTGTCATCCGGAATAGCTGTGACATCACTACCAGATCAAAGAACTGCTCACTCCGCTTCGAAATTGCCATTCAACAACTAAAGAGAAATTTCCTGACTGAGAGAACAATAAACCAGTAGAATATTTTGCCTTCAGAAGTTGTAGGTACAGTACTTCATCAATGCATACTTTTAAAAGGAACCTGGAAGCTTTTTGTCTGAAATTATATAGGGACACCTACTTGAGCAGGGAGTTGGACTAGAAAACCTCCAAGATCCCTTCCAAGGTCCCTTTATTCTGTAAAATGAACAATACCCTAATCTAACAATAAAAAAGAGCCTAATCAAGAAACCACCAAGAACATTCCCACTACTAACGGAACAAGTCAGTAGAATATAAAAAAAGAGAAAACCCCACTTCCTCCTAGAACTGTTTATGTCACCTAACTTGGTAATGAAAGGTCTGCAGGAAAGCCACGTTCAGAGAACACCAAGGTTCCTACAGTTCAACCCTGAGCTACAAATATGTCTTCAGTATTCCCAGAGAAATATGGAAGGGGAGGGGGGAGGGGGGGAGGGAGGGAGGGAGGGAGGGAGGAAGGAAGGAAGGAAGGAAGGAAGGAAGGAAGGAAGGAAGGAAGGAAGGAAGGAAGATTTATGATGCTCTCTGTCGGCTTCCCACAAGGAAACTCAACAGGAAAGCTGGTAGAAAGTCAAACGTTATTTCCACTCCCACTGCTTTTTTGCCTACCCATGGTCATTCTGTTTCCCTGTTTAGGTAAGGAAATATTTCTGAAATGAGATATGTGGGGTTGTCAGAAAAATAGAAGTTGTAGAAACCAAAGTAATAAACAAAATGAAGATTGATGATTAACCTAAAGATGACTAGTGCTAAAGAGGGGCTGTTTGCCTGCATAGTCCTTGACCTAAGGCCACAAGTGATAAAAAAAAATTGTTACTAAGTGAGACAGTTGTGATGTGTGTTTTGCCCCATTTTATGATCTTTCATGCCACAGTTGTTAGATGAATCTGGCTTACCCATTGACTTTGCATTTCAGAGATTACAAAAGGGGATCACATGATTCTGGGACACTGCAACTATCAGAAATATGAATCAATTGCCAAATGTCTGAAATTTGATTATCTATCTTGGGGGTTTTGCAATGGTCGTAAGTATGAAAAATGGTCATACATTTTTCAGTTCTATTGTAACATTGAATGGTCACTAAATGAAAGTGGAGGGCTACCTTTAATTTTTTGATAAGATCCAGAGAGAGCTTTTCTGTTTGTTACTTTTTTCTTCATTCAGTTTTGTTTCCCTCTTTTTATTTTCCAGAGGAGTTTCTATATCCTATTAGTAGCTTTTCTTTCCCTTTGTGTTGGAGAGATAGAAATGAAATACATGTCTGTCTGAGAGAGATGCAATTAGTAAGTTAAAAATTAGTAAACATTTCTACTTTATTTTTTGGTGGGTAGCATCTTCTCACAGATATATAATTGTAATATTGGGAATTGGGAACATTGGGAATTTCAGGATTGGTTTTACCTG
Organism: Erythrolamprus reginae; assembly: GCF_031021105.1. Lineage (NCBI taxonomy): Eukaryota > Metazoa > Chordata > Lepidosauria > Squamata > Dipsadidae > Erythrolamprus > Erythrolamprus reginae. The sequence goes on from NC_091950.1 coordinate 227,932,702, forward strand.
GTGTTGGCCTCCCTTGATTGATAAGTTGCACAACATTTTGGACTGTATTGATAATTAAGAGACTAGATCGGTGATGGCGAACCTCCGGCAGGGTGCCACAGGTGGCATGCAGACCCATATCGGCTGGCACGTGAGCCGTTGTCCTAGTTCAGCTCCAGAATGCATGTGTATGCCAGACAGCTGATTTTTGGCTCACACAGAGACTCTGGGAGGGTGTTTTTGGCTTCCAGAGAGCCTCTGGAGTGTTTTTACCCTCCTCCAGCTCCAGGGAAGCCTTTGGAGCCTGGGGAGAGCAAAACACGAGCCTACTGGGCCCACCAGAAGTTGGGAAACAGGCCGTTTCCAGCCTCCAGAGGGCCCTGGGGGGCAGCAGTGGTTGTTTTCACCCTCCTCAGGTATTGAATTATGAGTGTAGGCACTCACACATGTGCAATAGTGTGCGCACACACTCTTTCGGTAGCCGAGGAAAAAAAGGTTTGCCATCATTGGACTAGATTATTTTTAGTTCAGAGTTGAGTCTTGGGCGCTCTTTGACTTCTTCTTTACTTGTCTTCAGATATTACTTTACCCGACTAGGTTATATATTCAGTACAGTGATTCTTTTCTCTGTTCTAACTTTATGGAAGAAGGGAGGTCAGGTTGCCTTCCTTTGGGATAAATGCTATATATTTTAGCCTCATAGCTAGCTACTGCTAGACCAATGAAAGTACAAACATTTTTTTTATAAAACTTATGTTTTCCTAGTTTTTGGCTATTGCTACAGATGAGCATGTGACTTTAATGATCCTAAATCTATTGTCAGAAATACTGAATGTTGTATCTCATCATTGTTATTGCTATCCATTGGCCTTCATGTGGTCACTGCTATGGCTGTCATTGTCCTAAAATGCCTAAATTCTTGCAAGGGATGCTTAAACTAAGAGAAAAAGTAGAACCAAAAAAACACCAGAAGATTATACACTTTATATAGTTTTCCAGATTGTGCAGAATGCGGCCGCGAGAGCCATCGTGGGGCTTCCCAGATTCGCCCACATATCTTCAACACTCCGTGGCCTGCATTGGCTGCCGATCAGTTTCCGGTCACAATTCAAAGTGTTGGTCATGACCTTTAAAGCCCTACATGGCATTGGACCAGAGTACCTCTGGAACCGCCTGCTACCGCACGAATCCCAGCGGCCGATAACGTCCCACAGAGTTGGCCTTCTCCGGGTCCCATCGACTAAACAATGTCATCTGGTGGGCCCCAGGGGAACAGCCTTCTCTATGGTGGCCCCGGCCCTCTGGAATCAACTCCCCCCGGAGATTAGAACTGCCCCCACCCTCCTTGCTTTTCGTAAACTACTTAAGACTCACCTATACCGCCAGGCATGGGGGATTTGAGACATCTTCCTCCAGGCTCATTATAATTTATGTTTGGTATGTATGTTCTGTTTGGTTTTTAATTATGATAGGGTTTTTTAGTTATTTTTAATATTAGATTTGTGCCATTATAATATTGTTTATATCGTTGTTGTGAGCCGCCCCGAGTCTTCGGAGAGGGGCGGCATACAAATCTAATAAATTGAATTGAATTGAATTTCCATGGAGAAGGATGAAATCCTGTGCAGTAGGTTCACAGGGATTGCACAATAGTTGTTAATGGTTACATTAGAATGATGTCACAATGCTTCTGCAGGAAAGCATGACATTTTTCTTGAACTTATATCTCTTGAGAATGTATAATAATGATATGCATATAGGAGTAGGAAGGTACTTTATTAGCTATAAATGTAGGAAATTACTTCAATAAGGGTTGTAGATAAAACAAAAACAGCTGCAGATATGACACAGGATAAAAGAGAGAAGATTGGCATCAAAACTAATTGTAACCAAGCCAAAACAAAAACCTGTGATCAACGGACCAAAAAGAAACTTTCTGCCACTCTTTTGTAAGTATAGCATTACTCTGATCTAAACAGAGGGAAGCATCCCTGCTTACTATTGGGGTTCACTTTTCTTGGGCATTTGCCACTTAACTTTGAAACTGAATCTAATTCAGTAACAGGGCCAGGCCCTAAAGGAAGCTCCATCTCCTTTCACTGCAACCCAGATTGAAGGAAGTTATCCACAGAGAGGGGCGGCATGTAAGTCCAATAAATAAATAAATAAAATAGGGCCACATGTATGCATGCACACACACTTGAAAAACACAAGAGGCAGACAAGGAGTTCACTCTGGTGTCCCATGCTGTTTGCAAAGAACATCTTACCCTGAATTTCTGCTTGCATTTGGAAAATGATCTTAGTTTATATAGTAACTTTTGGGAGAGAGGAAATTTTCATTCAAACAATGGCAAGAGTGAAAAGGCTGAACTCCCCATTACTCATGGTAGTCGTTTATGCATCCATCTGGTTGCTATTTGCAAAAGTTATTTCATTCTCTTGGCCACTTAATAATTTTAGTTATTTTAAGTGAATAATTTAATTTAATTTAATTTAATTTAATTTAATTTAATTTAATTTAATTTAATTTAATTTAATTTAATTTAATTTAATTTAATTTAATTTAATTTAATTTAATTTAATTTAATTTAATTTAATTTAATTTAATTTAATTTAATTTAATTTAATTTAATTTAATTTAATTTAATTTAATTTAATTTAATTTAATTTAATTTAATTTAATTTAATTTAATTTAATTTAATTTAATTTAATTTAATTTAAATTTAATTTAATTTAATTTAATTTAATTTAATTTAATTTAATTTAATTTAATTTAATTTAATTTAATTTAATTTAATTTAATTTAATTTAATTTAATTTAATTTAATTTAATTTAATTTAATTTAATTTAATTTAATTTAATTTAATTTAATTAATTTTATATGCCGCTCATTCCAAAACGGACGCAGGGCAATTGACAAGTGACATAAATACAACAATAGTAAAATATGATCAAAATACACAATAAATTCAGTAGTATAATAAAACAATAATATCCTAAAAGAACCATGCATACACTACAGTCAATCTAGTTCCAGGCCTGCTGGAAAACCAGGTCTTTATGGCTTTTATAATATAAATATAAGGATACATATATAAAACCTTGGATTTTTGCAGGAGCCTTTTGGACACCGAGGATGAATTTTCTAATATACGTTGGGATTCAGTACCTATGGACGTAAAGGAGTGGTTAACAGTCACCTTTGCAAAGAAAAATGAGGCATACAGACTGCAACCTGATGAAATAACAAGCCTTCGGAACATTTCATATGCTTTAGAGAATAGCGTTGTGGTAGAAAGGCAAGCATAGATTGCATAGAAAATTATGAGCTTTTCAGAATATGACTTAAATGATGTAGTTAATGAATTCCAGAATCAAAATTTGAATTGACCAGATTTGTTGGAGGAAGGAGTATTATGTAGGTTCACAGTCTAACAAAAAAAAAAGATAATTTAGTACAGGGATTATTTGAATTTTAGATTAGGAGTGTTAGGGACTAGATCCAAAAATGCTTGATCATATTTTTATACCTATATTATAGTGCCATAAGCTGTAATGATTATTGGGGCTATGTAATCCCTGCAATTTGTCAACCTGTGCAGAAAAATGCTGGTAAAACATCTGAAGGAACTGTGCATTAACAGTCTTTTTAAAACTTGCATACTGTGTTTAATAATTTCCTCCATCAATATTTGGAAGAGTTAATATTAACATTAGTGCCCTGTGGGAATGTAGGGCAACCTATAAAATTAGAGTCATGACCAATAGTGGGCTCTAAATCCCATTGCTACTGGTTCACACGTGACTCTTCTGCACATGTGCAGAAGCATCCCAGGTGGGTGGATGGAATCTTCCACCGCTACCGGTTTGCCAAACCTGACTGAACTGGGAGCAATCCATAGCTGGTCATGACCTGCGGAATAGAGGCAGATGGCCAAATTCTGTATAAAATCCAAATTTTGTTTTCTGGTCCAATACACTAACCCCTAAACTACGTGGTATAGCAGCCTCATAACTGAATTTGGCCAACTCTGTACATGGGATTGTAACCTTAGTAAATAAGCTCGCTTACATCTATTTAATTTGTTCTCCTAGGGACTTCCGTAAAGCCACTACTTCAATGGGTATGCCTTACAATTTGGAAGTAATAGAAGCTATGAAGGTGAAATCTTTATTATTGTTGTCTTTCAATCAAATAGTTTTAAAGAGGGCAATTAAAATAGGATCTACTTAGGTTACATTAGAAAACTCTATGGTAAATTCCATGACCATTATGACCAATAGTGAGGAATATTAGTAATTATGGTTTGTTAGTATTATGGTCTGAATCAGACTTGCCTAGTTGTTCCTGTTATAGAAATGCTTGCCAACTAATTAATTTTTAATTGATTTTTGTGCAAAAATATGCCTATCCCATTTTGGACCTTGGCTAAGCTATTCATTCAGATAGCATGGACTGTATGCATTTCCCATACTTAAATGACAGCTTACTCTAAATTCTCTTGCAATGCAGTAAAATATGGACAGGATTCTTAATTAAAAAGCATACTTCTTTCTTTTGCTTTTCATACCAGAGCTCTGGCTCCTTCCTCCTCCACCCCCAAATGGATTTCTGTACGGATCCTGTTTTTATGTCTATATATTTAAGAACTGCTGTGTCTGTCTGGGTCACATCTAAGACTTTGAGAGTATGTATACTAGAGTGATACTGTGGATTTTGTTTAAAATACTGAAATGAAAAACATGCACATTTATACTGGCTATATTCTCAAATTCTGTTCTGACCCTGTTAGCATGAAATGTGACCAGTTTTGGAAAGATAAAATACTTGTATTTATGTTTTAGCTTAAATTATACAGTTCTCATTAGGGCCAATTTTGGCTAAAAATATTGCTTATTTACATATGTTTTTCATTATTGACAGACTATCGATAAATGGGATTTTAATGTGTTTACCTTAGATGAAGCTGCTGAAGGACACTGCTTAAAATATATGATGTGCGAAATGTTCACCAAATATGATCTTTTGAAACGTTTTCAGGTCAGAATCTAAATAGCAAATAAACCCATAATATGTTAAATCTCTCTCCCTCCTCCCACCCCCAATCTCTCTCTCTCTCTGTGTGTGTATAGGTTCTAAATCCTGTTGCTACCAGTTCGCACACGCTCTTGTACACTCACACAGTGCTTTTGTGCATGTGCAGAAGCATCCCGGGTGGGTGGGTGGAGCCTGCCACCACCATTGCTAGAGAGCCGGGCTGAACTGGGAGCAACCAGTTGCTAGTATGTGTATCAGGAAATATAGAAGTCCAAATTCTTAACAGGCTTAATACAAAGCACCAACAATATTAACAACAATATCATCAAGTTTTCTTAGTTTATAAAGTTCATCAGAAGTAAAATAAGATGCTTTGGTATATCTCACCCTTAGGACTTAAGAGAAAAATGTAGCAAATTACTGAACAGATGATGAATTGAGCGGTTCCTCTTGACCTTCTAAAAAAAGATCCTTTCATGGTGCCCCAGTATTAGCAATATTTTGGGCCTAATCCATGTATAATTTAAACCCTCCTGTGACATTGAATATTGAAAATCAGTAGTTGAAAGAATTGTCATTCTTTGTTTGATCATGTTAATAGCTACTGTGCACACTCAATTCTTGTCTCCCACAGATACCTGTTACCATTCTCCTTTCCTTTGCAAAATCTTTGGAAGCTGGTTACAGTAAATTCAAAAATCCTTATCACAATTCTCTCCATGCTGCAGATGTTACTCAAACTGTGCATACCATTATGATTCACACTGGAATGATGGTAAGAGATGACACCTTTACAAGCATGCTATAAATTCACACTCAATGTAAACTGCTCCATGTCACTCAATGTCATTTGGTGGGACCTAGGGAAAGAACCTTTTCTGTGGGGACCCCGGCCCTCTGGAATCAGCTACCCCCAGAGATTCGTACTGCCCCCACCCTCCTCACCTTCCATAAAAATTTAAAGACCTATCTGTGCCACCTCTATCCCCCTGGCCAAGGAGTGTAGTATGTCTTGCTGTATGAATGGGAATGAATGATTTTAAATGTTATTAGAGTTTTAAAAGATTTTTAGCTATATTAATTGGATCTTTTAGATATGTATATTGTTTATTGTTTTGATATGTTGTGAGCTGCCCCGAATCCTTGGAGACGGGCGGCATACAAATCCAATAAATAAATAAATAGTGCACATTGCAGTTTGTGCTGATATATGTATGTTTATCAGATAAACTTACATAGGGAGATGCAGAAGAAGGAACTGATTAGGACCTGGCACAAGCTAAAGTACTTGATAACCCACTTGATATCCACCTGAAGCTGCCATTTATTTCATGTGAGAGGACATTGGTTTTAATAAAAATCCTTTCCTCCCACTCCCCATCTATTTTGTAAAATAAGAAATAGTATTTACAGATACTATATACTTCGTACTTTATTGTGTTAAGGAACATCATGGGCTTCTAATTCTTTCCACTAGCAATGGTTCACCGACCTGGAGATCTTAGCTATCTTTTTTAGCAGCATCATCCATGATTATGAGCACACTGGAACCACCAACCATTTCCACATAGAGACAAGGTAAATCATCTGTCCTATTTTATCTGTTGCCAAAATGGAAAGATTGAGTTGTTTAATGAATTATGACTGATACGCAAAATGCATATTTAAGTTTAGCGAATCAAAAAGTCCCTGCCTGTGTCTTCCTCTTAGATAGGGAATTATTACTCCTTCTGAGATAAGAACTAACAAACAGCTAGGTGTATGTTGAGATGAAACTTTCAGTCCTCAGTCCCTATAGTTGATATCATCTAGCCATAGTGGTGTAGAAGCTAATGTGATATAGTGTTTGATTTATTTCCCATTAACAGTAATTGTAGAGTAGCTGAAGCCCAACGCATTCATTCGACTACCCCTGTATTTCATGACAGTGAAATTACTATTGACAGACTGCTGGCTGACAATATGTTTCTCAACTGTTTGTGGTTTCCTGTAATAATTATTTTATGATGAAAATACAAAATCTATTTCATTTTCTTGCATTGTCTATCTATCTTTAAAATGTATCCATCAATCACCTACCTACCTACCTACCTACCCATCCATCCATCCATCCATCCATCCATCCATCCATCCATCTATCTATCTATCTATCTATCTATCTATCTATCTATCTATCTATCTATCATCTTCTTCCGTCAATTTCACATAAACATTCTTTGGACTTCTTCCACACTAGGTCAAAAGCTGCTCTTTTGTATAATGACAGATCAGTTCTTGAAAACCATCACCTGAGTGCTGCTTTCCGCTTGCTGCAGGACAAAGATACAAATATCTTAGGCAACTTAGCCATAGATGAGTGGAGGTGAGGCTATATATTGATATGTAGCTAAGCTGTTTCAAAATATACAGAATAAATTTCTAGCTCCACATGTGTCTTCTTGTCATATATGACAGTCATAGCCTGTATATTTGACAGGTGGGTGAAGCAGATGTGGGCTAATAGCTATGGATTCACTTGCAAAGCTGCTATGAGGTTTAATTATAATAGTTAAAACAATTTGCCATTTGACATGGCAGCATAAGTTAGCCTTAATTTCTGAAGGCCTTTGGGAAAAGCTATTTTTCTACCTATTGTTAGAAGGCCACAAGAATGGGGCACCCTTTTTTCTCTAGGAAAAAAGTGAAGTACAGGTAGTCCTTGACTTACAACAGTTCCTTTAGTGAATGTTCGAACTTACTATGGTACTTTCAACCATTGCCGCATTCCCATGGTCATGTAATCTAAATTCAGCTGCTTAGCAACTGATTCATATTTATGACAGAGTTGCAGTGTCCTGGGATCCCCTTTTTCTGACATGCAAAGTCAATGGGAAAGCCAGATTCACTTAACAATCATATTGCTAACTTAACTACCGTATTTCTCAGAGTCTAAGACGCACCTTAGTTTTGGGGGAGGAAAATAGGGAAAAGAATCTGCTTATCAAGTATTCATCTGGCTATAATCATCTTAGCCAGCACATTATTTTATCCCCTGCTTGGGGCTTTAAAAAAACCTTTATTTCGAGAGAGTAACAATGAAAGAGCTTGCAAACCAGTAAGAGCTGGGAACATCACCTGGAAAGAAACACCTGGAAAGAAACATTCAGAGCAAGAAGAGCAATGGAAAAAACCCTGCAAACACTTAGGATTTGGAAAACATTCTTCACAGAGAGTAACAATGAAAAATCTTCCAAGCCAGTAAGAGCTGGGAATATTGTTAGTACCTGGTTAGGACTGGAAAGAAACATTTGGAGCAAGTAAAGCAATGGGAAAAAACCCCCTACAAAGACAGGGTTTGGGAAACATTCTTTGCAGAGAGTAACAATGAAAGAGCTTGCAAGCCGGTAAGAGCTGGGAACATTGTTAGCACCTGCTTAGGACTGGAAAGAAACAGTCAAAGCAAATAGAGAATGAAAAAAACCCCTACAAAGACATAAGAACTGGGAACATCATTAGCACCTGGGTAGTGCCGGAAAGAAACTTATTCAGAACAAGTTACAGCAATGAAAAAACTCCTGCAAAGACTTAGGGCTTGGAAAACATTCTTTGCAGAGAGAAACAATGGATAAGCCTGCAGGGTAAGAGCTGGGATGATCGTTAGCAACTAGTTAGGGCTGGAAAAAAGATGCACTCAAATTATCAGCCTCTTTTAGGGAGAAGAAAGGTGTGTCTTATAATCTGAAAAATATGGTAATTGCAGTGATTTACTGAACAATTGTGGCAAGAAAGGTTTTAAAATGGGGCAAAATCCATTTAACAACTGTCTCATTTAGCAACATAAATTTTTAAGGTTGTAAGTTGAGGACTACCTGTAGTCAAATTGTGTAAGTTGCTCCAGTGTAAATTACCAATGATTTTCAATAACTCTTTGAATTTACCCTAAAGTTTCTTCTTTCATGTTGGGAGTGTGATGACTATTTGAAACATTTCTCAGAAGTCCAAGTGTGAAAGTTAATTTGTTCTCATTTGGAGAGAGCCCAGGAATTTCTTTCTGTCCTAACCTCACTGAAGCAGAACAATTAGAACAAGTAGTAGTGAAGGCATCCAGTGAAGGGCTTATACTACTGGTGGGTTGCTGCCAGTTAAAACCGTTTCTCATGCACCGGTGGTAGAAATTTCTACCCACTCACTAAACTGACAGCAATGGCCAGCTGTCCACAGCTCTGAATCGGTTCTCTGATCGAGGCTTCTGCGCATGTACAGAGGGTCATTTGCGCAACATGATGGCACACACTTTCGTCACGATGTAAACAAGTGAGGAAGGAAAGTAGAACCCACCCCTGGCTTATACAGTACCTGCACATTGTTTTTCCTTACCTTAATAAGTAAAAAATAGGATAAAGCTTAAGGCTTGGTAATATTTGAACATTCTTATTTTGACAACACCTAAATGAAATATTCCTCTGTCTGTTTTCAGGGAGTTGCGTCGCATGGTTATTAATATAGTTTTATCTACAGATATGTCACATCATTTCCAGCAGTTCAAAATCATGAAACATATTCTGCAGTGTCTCCAGCTAACTGACAGGTTAGTTGCATGGCAAAGAGAAGCTGTCCTCACTCTGAATGGGTAGACGGAGGGGGGCATGGAGAGTGATTAAGAGTTCTAAAAAAAATTCTGGCTAAAGAAAAGTGGATCTTTTTTTTTTTTTTGTCTGGTGATCAGAATGATCTTAATTTGACAGGACACACAAGGATAAAATCATGTCTTTTCTGGTACACATAGCTGACATCAGCCATCCAGCAAAGCCTTGGGAACTGCACCATCGATGGTCAGAAGCATTACTGGAAGAATTCTTTGAACAGGTGCTGTATTTTCAAAATTTAAGCTTATATTATAGTTCTGTGCAACAGTTTGGATTCAAAGGCAAAAGTCTGGTTCAGAAAGCAAATTTAGTATCTGACTGAAACTTCTTAAATGTTTTTAAGGGACGTTTTTGGTCTCTTCCTTATCTCTGCATATGAAAAAAAAGTGGGGTGGGGAGAGGAGAGTGGGAGGATAGGAATTTACAGTGTCAATTTCACTAATGAAAAGAAATTGCAGAAGAATAATATCTTCTGATACCTTGTGCGGCTCTTGGTATTTTTGCTGAAATATATGTATCTTTCTTCTTCTTTTTTAGAAAGAGCATTTTCAAAATACTGTTTTCATAGTACAGCATGTTTAAAGCATCACTTGTTTAGAATAGCTCACGCTTCTGTGAATTCCTTCCTCCAATGCTAGGGAGACAAAGAGGCTGAAATGGGAATTCCAATTTCTTTGCTCTGTGATCGCAAGACAACCAATACTGCTGAATCCCAAATAGGTAAATATCATTTAAAAGGAGGGAGGTAACGCCCCCCCAGCTTCTGACATTGTTGACCCTTCCTAAACTTGGAGGACACAACCTTGTAGACAACCCCCACTCTGTTAAGGATTTATGAGTACTCATATCTAATGATATTATAACAACATTGTAACAACATTGCTAAAAAGGCCCTAAGACTTATAAATCTAATCTTGCATAGCTTCTTCTCTGGCAATATTAATCTGCTAACCAGAGCATAGAAAACATTTTCCAGACCAATCCTTGAATACAGCTCAACCATCTGGAACATACACTGCATATCAGACATTAATACAATTGAGAGAGTCCAGAACCATTTCATAAGAAGAGTCCTCCATTCCTCTGCTTGCTACAGAATACTTTATTCCACCAGACCTGAAATTTTGGGCTTAGAAAACCTAGAGCTGTATTGCCTTTGATCTAATCTAAATGTAGTTCATAAAATCATCTACCACAATGTCCTACTAGTCAATGAATACCTCAGCTTCAACTGCAACAAACACGCACATAAAATAGATTCAAACTCAATGTAAACCACTCAAAACTCGACTGCAGATAATGTGACTTCAGCAACAGAGTGGTCAATGCATGGAATGCACTATATGACTCTATGGTTTCTTCCCCAGACCCCAAAAACTTTAATCTTAGACTGTCTACAGTTGACCTCACACCATTCCTAAGAGATCTGTAAGGGGCATGCATAAGTGAACCATCATGCCTACTGTCCCTGTCCTACTGTCCAAATTTACCTATTCCTACTTTGCTGTTGTTTGTTTATACCCTATTATCTTATACACATTTTGACAAATAAACAAACAAATAAAATAACCATCCTCCAAACAATGACTGTCCTTTATGTAAAGCTTTTTTTTAAAGCTTCCCCTAGCAGTAATAATAAGATGCTGAGAGAGGGGTTTTGGTAACAGGTCAGATTGTGATTATGATTTCATGAAATTACAATGTCATATTTTCCCTTTTCTAGTGGAAACTTTTCGCCCGTCAATCACATTGGGGTAATTCTTTTAAGTGTAGCAAAACAGCCATCAGAACAGAGAATGATTCCCTTTTACTTAGATAATACAATGCATTATCGCATTGGCTGAGTCCATACATCACATGAAGCCATCGTTTCAATAAAGGAAAATATTTGTAGCTCAGGGCTGAAATGAGGGTCTTCATTTCCTGTTTTCTTGAAGATGTTTCATTATCCAAACATGATGATGTTACCTTCTATGATTAATGAAACATCTTCAAAGAAACAACCAAGCTCAGAGAGCACCAGAGAGCTACACTTTATTTAACGGATGGTTTGTTTTCTGTCTAGTCTACCTCATAAGTGTTCTGTCTGGCTCTCTGGTAGAATCCTCCCAAAAATTCACAGGTACAAATTTCAGACACACACACGTTTGAAAATTCAAAACAATGTTCTTTATAATGAAAATTCACTTAAACTAAGCCCTCTTTTGGTATAGCAAAGAGCACTTGTCTCCAAACAAACTGGTAATTTGTACAAGTCCCTTATCAGTCCTGTGATACTTAGCTTGCAGCTGTGAGGCAATTTAAAGTCCTTCTTTCACAAAGTGAAACACACTTTGCTCTGGTTTAGTTTCAAAGCAGGGAAAAATCAGCACACAAAAAGTCAAAGTCAGTAAAGCAGTCATGAAACACACCAAACGATCAGATAATCCTCCACAATGGCCAAACCCACAGGCTGCTATTTATAGCAGCCTCACTAATTACCACAGCCCCACCCAACCACAGGTGGCCTCATTTTCTTTGATAATAATCTCTCAGTTGTTGTTGCCTATGCATCGCTCTCAGCATGCGTGGCTGTATCATTAACTCTTGTTGTGGATCCAAGGAGGAGCTAGATAATTGATCTCCTTCTGAGCTGTCTGCCACACTCTCCTCCTCCCTGTCACTCATGTCTTCTTGGTCAGAGGAGCCTTCATCATCAGATTCCACCAGGGGGCAAAAACAGGCCTGCAGCATGTGGATGTCTCCCCCACATCCACAGTCCTTGGGGCAGGAGCTGGGCCAGAGCTAACCACAACAATAACGCTAACAGTTTTTGAGTGTAGAAGTAATAATTTTACCAAAACTTTTAATAAGGAGCTACTAAGTGACCATTAAAGAGAGCATTTTGTCAAACATTTGGCCATTAGCTACCCTCAACTGAACCCGAGTAAAGCTTATTTGTTCAGTTTTAATCTAGTCATTTTGTTTAAATTTTTCCTTTCTTCCTTTCTTTAGGTTTTATTGATGTTATAGTAAAGCCAGCATTTGTTCTTCTATTTGAAACTGTGGAAAAATCAATTATACCTGAAGCAGCTGATTCTCGATGTGAAAAAGATAGGTGTGGACATCCTTGCTTGTTTCAGTTATTTTTGATTCCAAAACTCTGTTTCAGCTCTTCCTTAATCAATCTCTTGAAATAACTTTATCAAACTAGAAATTATAATGTCATGTTCTAAACACTTTATAGGTAAGGCAAAGAGCAATATAGCACTCTTCTTTTGATTCATGGTTTTCAGCCCTAGGAACATGCAAATACATTTTCTTTTTAATTCCAAAAATTCTTTTCCAATTATTTTAAATATATATGTGAGTTTCTAGAAAAGTTGACAGGGGAAGAAAAGAGACTTAAGAAATATACAGAAAGTTTGAGACAGTTTCACAATTGGAGAAGTTAACGGTTTTACCTCCATCACTTAGCAACTCTTGCCACAATGGTGACACACCGTAAGGGATATTATAGAGATAGTCCTCAAGTGATGACCACAACTGAACCCAACATTTATGTTGAAACATTTGTTAAGTGGATTTGTCCCATTTTACAATTTGTCTTGCCACAGTTGTTAAGTGAGTCGTTGCATTTATTAAGTTAGCAACATGGTGGTTAAGTGAAATGAGATTCCCCATTGATGTTGTTTGTCAGAAGTTTGCAAATCTGACCACATGACTCTAGTACACTGCAATAGTCATAAGTATGAACCACTTGCCAAGCGTCTGAATTTTGATCATGTGATCATGCGGATGCTGTGTAAAAACCAGTCATAAGACACTTTTTTCAAGGCCATTGTAACTTTGAATGGTCACTAAATGTCAAGGACTATCTGTAATATTCTGTGCCAGCTTTTCTCAATGACATTAAGGGAAGATGTTATAGATGTGGGTGGAGGTGATGGTGTTGTTGCTTTTCCACCATAGGTTTGGGAAGAAACTAAATAAGAGTTTACTTTCACAGGTATATCTATCTTCTATATTTTTCTGCAATTCATGCAAAAGTGGCTTCCACATTAAGTTTACATTATAACATAATAGTAGTATCTCATACAGTAATACTGTGTTTGCTTAGACATGGCAATAATTAGTTGAATCTCATAATACTTCTGGAGCATACTGTAGGCATAAAACACATATTATATATTTGTTGTTGAATTGAGAAATAAGAACAGGTTAGTGCCTGTTCTTTGGAGTCTGGCGAACAGATTATGTAGTGTCTCCTAATCTTTGTGTCATGTATTCTGTCTCATGTATTCCAGCACTTATTCTTCCCAGTTTCCACAAATTAAGTGCAACAGTCTGAAGAACTGTCCTCACGTTTGCTCCCACATTTATACAGTCATGTTCAGACTTTCTCGTGGAGACTGGATAATGTGATAGTGTGAAATGTTATTGTAAGGATGGAGCAGACCTGTTCAATTATTTTCATATAATTTGCACATCTGAATAGGATTTATTTAATCACCAGATCTCTAGGTCATATTATTTATCCTGTTCTATTGCATTGTTCATGGCTTTTCCAATAATTACTTCAGTGCTTGCTTCACATTTAAGATGTGATGCTTGCTTTATTTTGGGAGTTTTGCCGCTTTATCTTTGTTTTTTTATTTTAAAGATTAATATTCTGCTTTAAGAGCTGTACAATTCAATAATATAAAGCTCCCAAAGAAATTACTTATCTGAAAAGCAGAATTTATGATAACAAGTCCATACATATTTATTAAATGGTTTTAATAAATGGACACATCGTGGACAGCCCACAACCTGTTAGATGTCAAGATCTTCTTCAAACACTATGGACAAACACCGTCATATTAAATGATATATGCAGAAATATAAAGAACCACTATATAAACTGGAATTAATTCTTTTGAATGTTTTTTGAAAAAAAATATTGGTTCCTGAAGGTATAGAAGAACTGGTATACTTGAAACAACTATCTGTCCAAATTTCCATGTGGAATCTTACAGAGAAGAATTAAATTCCTTTAATTTCTTGATTCAGAAACTCCCTTATTATAGAACCTTACTATAGCTAAATATTATTTTCTACTAATCAACTCAAAATGAAATTAAATAAAAAATTCACACATTGCTTAATTTAGGGTTGCCTTTGGTATGATTAAGATAATTCTTTTAACTTTTACTTTGCCTGTATGATTACAGTGTGGACCAGGACTTAAGATCAACATTTTAATAATCTTTTGATTTGCCACTTTTACTTCCCAAGTGATGGTTTCTGTACTGGGTGGAATGGAACATTGAACTTCAGAAGAAAATATCTCCAGTTCTAAAGCAAAATAGTAGCACCCACATGCAGGAGAAAAATACAGTCAGCAACCCATCTTAACCTCAAGAAATACCCCATATTGGAGAGCCTCAAAACAGCCTAAGTGGGAGTGGGCATATTCAGCATTATAGCATGTTGCATGATTGTAAAAAAGCAAATGATAGTTATAAGAGGAATTGAACGGAGTGCCATGTTTCCCCTATAAGACATGTCCTGATAATAAGCCCCCCCCCTCAATACTTTCTGCGGAAATGGGGGACATGCCAGTAGCCTCTTTCTCTGGTGGGCACTCTTTTGGCTGGGAGAGCAAAAGCAAGCAAGAGGCAGGTGCGTACACACCCAACGTGACTAGCTCTGCTCATCTGGGCTATGCTACGTCAGTTTGAAACATGCTCCTGCCTAAGAAGAACAGGAGGAGAGCATTGATCCCTTCATTGCAGGCAGGAGCACATTTAAAAATGCTGCCAAAGGCAACCCAGAGCAGCCAAGCCAGTCCCATGCCACCTCTCCTTACTCTCACTCTCTCTTTGTCTCTCTTGGACAAAAGAGTGCCCACAGCAGAAAGACTGGCTCCCAGATTGTGGGGGGCAATATGCTGACTCTGTAAACTGCTTAGAAAGGGCTGTAACCCAGCTTTACATCTCCACCTCATGTCCAGTCAGTGAAGCAGTGGAAGTGATGTGCCAGTGCCTGGAGGCTGTTAGGGTGTCAACAGACTCAAACTCAACCCTGATAAGATGGAGTGGCTGTGGGTTTTGCCTCCCAAGGACAATTCCATCTGTCCGTCCATTACTCTTGGGGGGGGAAATTACTGACCCCCTCAGAGAGGGTCTGCAACTTGGGTGTCCTCCTCAATCCACAGCTCACATTAGAGAAACATCTTTCAGCTGTGGCGAGGGGGCATTTGCCCAGGTTCGCCTGGTGCACCAGTTGCGGCCTTATTTGGACCGGGAGTCACTGCTCACAGTCACTCATGCCCTCATCACCTCGAGGCTCGACTACTGTAACACTCTCTACATGGGGCTATCTCTGAAAAGTGTTCGGAAACTTCAGATCGTGCAGAATGTAGCTGCGAGAGCAATCATGGGCTTCCCTAAGTATGCCCATGTTACACCAACACTCCGCAGTCTGAATTGGTTGCCAATAAGTTTCCAGTCACAATTCAAAGTGTTGGTTATGACATATAAAGCCCTTCATGGCATCGGGCCAGAATATCTCCGGGACCGCCTTCTCGTGCACGAATCCCAGTGACCAGTTAGGTCCCACAGAGTTGGCCTTCTCCGGGTCCCGTCGACTAAACAATGCCGTTTGGTGGGATCCAGGGGAAGACCCTTCTCTGTGGCGGCCCCGACTCTCTGGAACCAACTCCCCCCAGAGATCAGAATTGCCCCCACCCTCCTCACCTTTCATAAGCTCCTTAAAACCCACCTCTGTCATCAGGCATGGGGGAACTGAGATATTCTCTTCCCCCTAGGCTATACAATTTATATGTTTGTGTGTATGTTTAGTTTTTAAATAAGGGTCAGCATACAAATCTAAAATAAATAAACAAACAAACCATCAAACAAACAAACAAATAAATAAATTCGCTGTGAAGTGGTATATAAGTCTAAGTGTGATTGCTATTTATTAGATTTTTATCCCACTTTATTACTTTATATGTAACTCAAGACAGCAAATATATATAAGGCTTCCTTCTGCTCCTGTTGAGCTGAGAGAACATGACTCACTAAAATCATTTCTAATTGTGGAACTATCCTGCTTATTATAGGTAGTCTTTAACTTACAACCATTCATTGGGTGACTGTTCAAAGTTACAATGAAAAAAGTGACTTATGACCATTTTCCACACTTCTGACTATTGCAGCATCCCTGTGTTCACATGCTCAAAATTCAGACACTTGGTTGCAGTATGATGGTTGCAGTATCCTGGGTCACCTTTTGTGACTTGATAAATGAAGCCAATGGAGAAGTCAGTTTTACTTAACAATCCTGTTATTAACTTAACTGCAGTGATTCGCTTAATACCTATGGCAAGAAAGGTCATAAAACTGGACAAAATTAACTTAACAGTTGTCTTGCTTGGCAATAGAAATTTTAGGATCAATTGTGGTTGTTAAGTCAAGAACTATTTGTATTAACCACAAACCTACTGTCTCCTCTGTTAACTTGCTATTTCAGGTTCACTTTAAAATGTAATTTGCATTTAAATACAATCCACATTAATCCAATGGCAAAATAGAATTATATGATTAAAACAATAATGTTAACAATTCCTTCTTTCCTACCTCCCTGCTTGCCTTCTTGTGTGACTGCCTTCCCAGCAAAGAACAACCCATGGAGAATAATGAAGTTAATTCCGGTGGAAATAGTGCCCCTAAGCATCATGGAATTTGCCTAGAAAACCCAACATTAAACCTATCAAGCTTTAGGGACTCAATTCTGCAAAATATTGAAGCAAATAGAAACAAATGGAAGGATAATAAAGAAGCTGTTAACAAAGGTATGGATAAAATATGCCGACATACTTGTGTTTGATCTTAGTGCAGATATTCATATCAACAAAATTTTATTTTTTTAAAATTGATATATTTTGAGATAAAGGCAGTGCCAATAAAAAATATGCTACCTCTCTATACTGTGGTTTAGAAAATCAGGAATAATCTCCCCTGAAAATTCATGACTCTACAGAAACGTATACTTTCTTCTTCCTCCTTCTTTCTTTTCTGAGTTCGAAGTTCCTCCTTCATTGTCTTAATAATTTGGGGGAGTAATATGTTGTTCAATAGTTGCAAAGGTCAAACAGTAAATATTGTGGGCAGAGCTGTAATGATCAGATTCTCAAAGCAGAAATAATTTTTTAAAGGTGTACCAACCAATTCAAAACAGAAAGTCAAGCAAACACAAATTTAAATTCTTTATCACTGAGCCATAAACTCACAGTAGCTAGAAGGTGAGTAAGTGTGATACAATGTTGGAAGAAAAATAAACAGTATGTAGGGGTGATAGAAGTGACAGTAATGCAGGTGGTTTGCTGTTCTACTACGGCCCACTCTTGTGAGATATGAAAGAAGCGGAACTTGCATTGCAAAACTTTGATTCAGTTTGATTGGACAGCCATTTGTCCAGAATGATATAGGTCTCCTGCTTGAACAGAGGGTTGTACTAGAAAATCTCCAAGGTCCCTTCCAACTCTGTTAGTCTTTTCTGTTCTGATTCTGCATATGCCATTTGGTTGAAATTATTGGATCTCTTGAGCATGCCTTGGGTGAGTATGCTCTAGATTGGTGTAGAGGTGCACAGAGATTACTTTGGAGAAAGTATAATGAGACAGTTAGCAAAACATTATCTTAGCCCAAGGGGGGGAAATGTGAGCGAAAACACTTAAAACACTCCTTAGCTCACTTTAGTATAAGAAGTAGAGAAAGGAAAATGCTATCAGGTTTTAAGTTTCTATATCAATAAAATAAGAGTTGTGATAATTAAATGAGGAAATTTTTCTGAGTATCAGTCATGAGTCATGAAATATAAACATAAGCAAAATATTTTCTTTTAAAAAATGAGTCTAAAATATCCCAAATTATTCCACCCATAAAGAATTGATTATGGAGAGAGAGAAAAGGAAGTACCCCTGGTCATAGTCCCACTTGGTTGCTTAATACATAGAAGAAGATAAAAATTCAAATTTAATGCATATTCAGGTGGGAAAATGTTTATGGAAGTATAAAATATTTAGCCCCAAAATAAAGGTTCTAATAAAAAAATCAAATTGACAGGGAAAATAAAAAGAGCAAATTTTTCTTACACCTTTAAGATTACTCAAACCATAGCTATAGCACTTTAAATACAAATGAAAGCGAAGAACAATATCTAAAATGCGGATGATAGTATTTGGAAAGAAGGTAGCACAGGATGAATAATATACAGTGATCCCTCAATTTTCGCAGGGGTTACGTTCCAAGACCTCCCACGAAAATCGATTTTCCGCGATGTAGCAGTGCGGAAGTAAAAACACCATTTTTGGCTATGGACAGCCAAAAACTACCCCTCTCACCGGCTTTCTTCGGACACGGGTCCTCCTGCAGCAGCGCTGGCGGCCACCGTTCCCCGTAGGCACCCGCCCGCCCACCGTTTGCCCGCCCGCCCACCGTTTGCCCGCCCGCCCGCCGTTCGCCCAGCATTCGCCCGGCCACCCGCCGTTCGCCCGGCCACCCGCCGTTCGCCCGGCCACTCGCTCACCGCTTGCCCGTTCGCTCGCCCGCCCACTTGCCGCCCGCTCCACCTCTCTTTCTCCTCTGCTGCAAGAGAGGCGGGACAGGCATTCTCCGGAGGCTGGTGGGTGCACGGGCCGGCGCGTGAGAGAGAAAGAGGGGGGAGAGCAAGAGATAGCAAGAGAGAGAGAAAGAGTGAGAGAAAGAAAACAAGAGAGGGAAAGTGAGAAAAAGAGAGAGGAAGAAAGCAAGAGAGAGAAAGAGAGAGAGAAAGAAAGATGAGAAAGGAAGGAAGAGAGTGAGAGAGGAAGAAAGAGAGAGAGAGAAGAGTGGAAGGAAGAGAGAGAGAAATGATAGAAAAAAGGGGAGAAAAAAGAGAAATAAGAAAATGATTGAAGCAGAGAATGACAGGAAAGAAAGAGAAAGAGACAAAGAAGTGATTCTTGGTGATGACGTATGACGTCATCGGGTGGGAAAAACCGTGGTATAGAAAAAAAACCGTGGAGTATTTTTTAATTAATATTTTTTGAAAAACCATGGTATAGCGTTTCGCGAAGTTTGAAGCTGCGAAAATCGAGGGATCACTGTATACCAGAACAAATTGGATAAATAATTAGAAAATTTGATTAATTTGACTAAGAATTTGGCATTTTATATTGTATTGTATTATATTTTAATTTGAGGTATGTCAATTGGAATCTCTCTGTAAGGTGTGAAAAACAATAAAAAAATTATACCCCCCCCCCCCAAAAACAAAATATTACTCAAACCATTATATTAAAAGTTCCCCTGGAATATATCACATATATAAAAAAACACCACTAAGCCAATGAAGTAAGAATAGTTAATAAGCATTGTCAAGCAAGATTCTAGAAGGAAATGGGTCTTTTCCAAAAAAAGAACAAAAAATAATACAAGCTCCCATAAAAGAGATGCAGGCAAGGAAAAAGAGCCACCCCAAAGTAGCATGGTGCCAGAATCAAAATGCTGAAAGAATTCTTGCCGTCAGATTTTTCACTGCAGAAATTCTAGGGCAATCCTATGCCTGACATGAAATTTTCCAGAAAGGAGACTGGGGAGGTTGAATAATTAGTGGTATAAGGAAGTGGTATTATACTGACAAACTGAATAGTCTAAAAATGTTGTCCATTCTTACATCTATACCTACAGTCTATTTCTCCTTTTTAAATGGGAGCTCTGCGCTATCTCTTGCTTTTCTGTATATACAAAAAGATACTAACATGAAAAAATAAATACAACTGAAATAGGAAAATTGTAAGAACAAATCCATTGAAAAAATACACTAGGAAAATTCACAAAGGCTGCATAATAAATTATTTTAACAGTCTTTCTTCCTATAAGCTTAGAGGGGTGGTTTTTTTTTTAAAAAAGAAACATTTAACGCTGTTTGAACATTCACTTTTCAGGAGAATTGCTAGATAAGGAAAGCAACAAGGCTAAAAAACAAGTTATAGTCAAGTCTAAAGGACAGAAAGGAAAACCTCAGAAAACAACGAAGGAAAGCCCTCAGCTTTCTAGCCCAAAAGATTACTGTACTGCAGCACAAGGTCCGTCAACTTGCCGTTGTCAAGTTTGTATCAGCAAAGCAATTGAACCAATGGAGGTCAGCTTCATAGTTTACAATGCAAATTCATCAGAATTATCACAACCGCAGCAAGATACTGATGTCATGGATATCACCGAATCATATGGTATGAGAAGCTCTCTTGTATCACAATTGTTGACTTTGTAGAATCATTCTTTTTGCCATGAAAAATGTATTCAAGGTATCTTTGGTTATCTATAAATAGAATTCATTATGAATTTAAGTAAAGGGGGAAAACCCTCTATTTTATTCATAACCATAGATTTTTTTAATGCATTGTTCTAGAAACTATAGATGAAACCAGTAAAGGGCTACCAAAATTTTTACTACCACACTGTGGGCGTGGCTTAGGCAGGACGCCCTGCATTTTCTTTCAACATCTTTCAGTGCAAATTGGGTGCTCTGGGGTGGAGCTCCATTTTCTCTACCCCACTGCATTCCCCCCATCCAGACAGAAGCCCACTCCTGGATGAAACTATTGATTCTAGATTTAGAGGCCAGCAAATCTATATGATGCAAATGAAAAAACATAATACAGTAACAAATGCAGAATTTTATTTCTGCAATATTTTTTTTAAATATGTGTAAAGATATATCTGCAAAATTCAAACAAACTCCAAGTGCTTGTGTCTTCCAAGCATTAGAAATTTGACACAAATTTCTGCTGAACAGAGTACGGGATGTTTCTCCTTTGTAGGTGCCTATTGCTTCATGATGAGTCCAGTTGAAACTTCCACTTCACCAAATTCTCTTTGCATCTTTTGCTTGCTGTCAGAGGCTTTCCATACATGAATTACCACATTTCACAAATACTATCTTGTTACATCAAATTAAATAATTGTTATTAAAAATTATGCAATTTTCTGTTGTTGAATGTTCACCTGTAAATTTGAGGGGATGCGGAAATCTTTGTCTACTGTCTGTCATTTCTAGCAGAGAATTAATCTTCTAAACATTCCATTCACTGAATTCCATATATGTTATATTTTCATATCTTGACTAGATCAGCTAATTGACATTATATGTTCAGCTAGTGTTTCATTAATGGGGATCAATATAAGAAAATGAAGTGGCTTATTCTAATTATAGTTTTATAAATTCAATATAAATACTGGTATATTTTCATCTTGATCAGTATAATAGCTGTTATAACTATATCTTGCTGTCTGCATACTGCTAATACAATAGTACCTTTTTACTGGATTATTTTAAATATAAGATTACAATTTTTTTTTAAAATCAAAAACTGACTTCCATTTTTTTCTAATATAAGAGACAGCATTACTTTTATACAAAATGTTTAACTGAATATTCCTCTTTATGCAATTTTTCTAGAGGAACTAGTAGATAGTGAAAGTTCTTGGAAGAAAGCAAAAAGTCAGAAAATAGGTGAAAGCTTGCAACAGATGAGAAACATGGTTCCCAAAACAAAGGTTCTGCATCCTGATGAAAGTGATGATGTCGTCATTGAGGAATTTATACCTAATGATCCAGAGCCCCCCAAAACTACTAAGCCACCTGATGATATTACTCCAATGGATGTCCAGCAACTACCTAATCTTGGATTTTTACGGACAAATTTAACCAAAAGTGACCTGGAAATTTTTTCACTGTGGAATGGTAATCTGCTGCTTCATAGAAAATACCTGGGGAAACTGGGATAATTGTTTGTGAAATGTATTAGCAAGAAAAAAGTATATACAAAAATCAGAAATCAGGAAATATCACAATAAATGCACCCTTTGTGTATGAACTTTACAAAATCTTAAGTAGACCAATCAGATTTCAACTGCAGAAATGAGAAATAGTGAGGAAACAACACATCTAGTTATTTTAGAATTTGTTTTCCAAATGGTAAAGCACTGAAAAATGTACTGTAAACTTGCATCACATGCTGGCCACACCCATCCCTGGTTCAATGAAGGGGGAAAGCCACGAGACGTGATGGTGCAAGTTTGACACCTGTGCTGTAAGGCAGTGTTTCCCAACCTTTTTTGAGCCGCGGCACATTATTCACATTTACAAAATCCTGGGGAACATTGAGCGCGGGGGGGTGGTGGTAAAAAAAAGTTTGGACAAAAAATATCTCTCTTCCTCCCTTTCACTCTATTTTTCTCTCTCCCTCTTTCTCTCTCTCTCTCCCTTCCCTCCTCTTTCTTTCCCCTCTCTCTCCATCTCTTTGTTTCTCCCTTCCTTCCTCTCTTTCTTGCCCTCCTTCCCTCCCTCTGTCTTTCCCTCACCCTCCTTCCCCCTCTTTCTCTCTCTCTCTTGCTTTCTCTCTCTTGCTGTCTTTCTCTTTCTCTCTTCCCCCCCTCTCTCCCTCTCTTTCTCTCTCTTTCTCTCTCTCTTTCTCTCTCTCTCTTTCTCTCCCCCCTCTCTCTCGCTCTCTTGCTATCTCTCTTTCTCTCTCTCTCTTTTGCTTTCTCTCTTTCTCTCCCCCCTCTCTCTCCCTCTCTCTTGCTATCTCTTTCTCTCACTCTCTTTTGCTTTCTCTCTTTCTCTACCCCCTCTCTCTCCTTCTTTCTCTCCCCCCTCTCTCCCTCTCTCTTTCTCTCTCCCTCTCTTGCTATCTCTTTCTCTCTCCCCCCCTCTCCCTCTCTCTCTCCCTCTCTTGCTATCTCTTTCTCTCCCCCCTCTCTCCCTCTCTCCTTCTCTCTCTCCCTCTCTTGCTATCTCTTTCTCTCTCTTTCTATCCCCCCCTCTCTTCCTCTCTCTACCTCTCTTGCTATCTCTTTCTCTCTCTTTCTCTCCCCCCTCTCTCCCTCTCTTTCTCTGTCTCCCTCTCTTGCTATATCTTTCTCTCTCTTTCTCTCCCCCCCTCTCTTCCTCGCTCTTTCTCTCTCTCCCCCTCTCTTGCTTTCTCTCTCCCCCCCCTCTCTCCCTCTCTCTTTCTCCCAGTAGCCGTGGGGCGACGGCAGGGTGATCAGCTGTGAGGCGGAGCTCCAGAACGGAGGCACAGACGGCGGTGGCTAGACGCCGTACATTTCTGGCATTGCGCTGGGCATGGACGTGGGGCTTGAGCCTCCGTCCTGGTCCAGCCAGCAGGCAAGTACCAGCCACGCAATTCCAGCATTTCCAGCCGCCGCCGTCGGTGCCTCTGTTCCTCTGTTCCGTAGCTCCGCCTCACAGCTGATCACCCTGACGTCGCCCCACGGCTACTGGGAGAAAGAGAGAGGGAGAGGGGGGGAGAAAGAGAAAGCAAGAGAGGGGGAGAGAGAGACCACTCTGCCACCGCCCCACGGCATGGCTCCTGCCCGCTGCCGTTGCCGCCGCCATCACCCTCCCGCTGCGCGCCGCCCTCCTGCTGCCGCTGCCCTCCCACCAAGCCCCAAAGCTCACCTGCTGACAGGGAAGCTCCAGCCGGGCGGGGCGCCGCAGCTGCTGGAAAACTTGGAAGGCGCAAAGAAGCAAGCTCAGCTTCCGGTCTCACAACTTTTTTCTCTTCGCAAAAAGTTGCGAGACCAGAAGCTGAGCTTATTTCTTCGCGGCACACCTGACCATGTCTCGCGGCACACCAGTGTGCTGCGGCACACCGGTTGGGAAACACTGCTGTAAGGCATCAGTTTTGTTACTTTTGCCTTTGAAATGGGCAAATGTGAAAATGCAAACAGCTAGAACTAGAACCAATGAGCAAGTCATGAAAAAGGAAGCATTTCTATTGATAGGTCACTAGAGTTCCTAGACTGAGTACAGGCACTAGGTAGTATTTCCGAATACTATAATACTATTATTTAATGCATTAGAAAGGTGGATATCTCTCCCAATTAAACCCAGTTTTGGGGGATTGTAGTCTATTGCAGTGATGATGAACCTTTTTTTCCTCAGGTGCCAAAAGAGTGTAGGCGTACACTATCGTGCATGCACGAGAGCCCATGCACATAATTCAATGCCTGGGGAGGGCGAAAACAGCTTTCCCCACAACCCAGAGGCCCTCTGGAGGCTGGAAATGGCCTGTTTCCTAACTTCTGGTGGGTCCAGTAGGCTCATGTTTTGCCCTCCCCGGGCTCCAAAGACTTTCCTGGAGACACGGAAGGGTTAAAATGCCCTCTGGAAGCCAAAAACACCCTCCCAGAGCCTCTGTGCAAGCCAAAAATCAGCTGGCAGGCACATACATGTACTTGGAGCTGAGCCAGGGCAATGGCTCATGTGCCACCTGTGCCATAGGTTCACTAGCTGGAAATCAAGACAAGTTAAACAAATTGTAGATTCCAATTTGTCTTTTACTTGGTAATGAAGCTAACCACGGCCTCTATCCAGATGGCAGTTATTTTTTTAATTTTTATTTATTTTTGTCAAGTATGTATTAGTAGTATACAAAGATATAACAATGTTTATATATGAGGGTCACCCAGAAAGTAATGCACCACACTTTTTTTTTCAACAATTATTTATTGAACACAATGAAACTTACCCAAGGAAGAATTATGTTTCTTCTACACTACCTATTTTTTCACGTCATCTCTGTCCTGTTCTATGGCCTTCCTTCAGCGAGACATAAGGGCATATATGCCCTGTTGGTAACCCCTCCTTGCTCTGGGCATGAAGCCATTTCTGCACTGTGCAAATCACCTCTAATGGCCTCACTCTCTGTGCCCAGCGACTAACCGTACTTCTGTCAACTGCAGATTCTCCATAAACTGTACACAAACGTTTATGAATGTTTCCAACAGTTTCTTTCTTCACAGTGAGAAATTCAATGACACGCTGCCTGTAACATACATCACTTACAGATGCCATTTCGAAACACGGCTGCAGCTATGCTATCTGTCTGAAGAAACGCAAAATTTACACACACACTCCTGACAATTCAAATTATGTATATCTAAAGTTTTGCATTGAAAATTCAAATTATGTATATCTAAAGTTTTGCATTGAAAAAAAATGTGGTGCATTACTTTCTGGGTGACCCTCGTACATGATATTAGTACATTAGGACAGGGACGGTAGGCACGTGGTGCACTAATGCACGACTCTCATCATTAGTCGATGGGTCTAATGGGCAGATTCCTCTATTTTAAAAAAAAGCTAGGAAAATGAACACAAGAACAAGGGGGCACAATCTGAAGTTAGTTGGAAGAAAGATCAAAAGCAACATGAGAAAATATTATTTTACTGAAAGAGTAGTAGATCCTTGTAACAAACTTCCAGCAGACATGGTTGGTAAATCCACAGTAACTGAATTTAAACATGCTGGGATAAACATAGATCCATCCTAAGATAAAATACAGGAAATAGTATAAGAGCAGACTAGATGGACCATGAGGTCTTTTTCTGCCGTCAGTCTTCTTTGTTTCTATGGTAAATGTAAAACTAAAAATGTGTGTCTGTGTGTGTGAGAACCAATGTAATGTGTCCATCTATATATCATTTTCATAGCACTTGGGAATAATAGATTTTTAAAATCAATACTGCATCTGCATTGAAAAACACAACACATTCTATGTGCTTTTACAATTACTAGAATGGTAATTATTTCAAGATGTTACTTTCTCTCTTTATAGAAGAAGTTATGAGACGTGCAACTGAGCCGCAGAATATAAAATTGACTGACACAACTGCGCAAAATCAAGGAAGTGGAAAAGCTCCTGCTCAAAATCCTGACACGTTCATCTTACAAGTAATCTCTGTTGACTCTCCTTCTGCAACATGCCAAGGTCACCCTGGAGCAAACTGTGACCCAGGTCAGCAGGGCGTTGCCAACAGTCCTGCCCCCACCAATTGTCCTGTACCAGCATCAAATGTCTCTCAAGCAAATGAAGCAAACCTGTGTGGAGCCGCAGCTGTATCTGTCACATCCCTGAATTATGGGGTCTTTAAAATCCCCTAGTAACGTCTTCACTTGCAGAGTCGGATTGCTCTGTCTTCAAGTAGAATAAGCACATACAAGGCCAGTTGACGCAAATAAATAGATCTTTTGCCTGCTGGTTGTTCAATTTTCAATTCAGAAAATGTTCATGTGAGAGCTTAAAAACCAAACAGTTGTTTTAGTGACATAAAGGGCATGTATGAGGTCTGAAATAATTCCAATTTATTTTCAAAATATGCATAGCCTTATTATTTTAACTTAATTTGGGGGAGGGGCATCATGAGAACTGCTATGGACACTGTGGCAACTATACTATAGATTTTTAATAACTTGTTTGATTAACAGAACACAATGTTTCAAATTCTCATCAATATTTGTGAACATTGCTATGAAGAATAAAGTCCATCTGAGCTGAGTATAACTTGGTTCTAAGTAAATGGTACCACAGCTCTCCTAATTTTCATATCTTGTTTTATTTATATGAAAACTTTGCTTGACTCTTAGTTTTCTTGGATATTTAAACAGATTTCTGAATTTAAAATCTAAATAGAAAAATATTAGTTGGTTAGGTGCCATTGAGTCATGCTTGACTTCTGGAAACAATAATACACTTGTAGCTCTTCCAAGGAGGTCCCATATTATTTTTTTCTATCTGCTCCCACTAGATGGAAGAATATATATATTTTCTTGTAGCCGTGCATGCAAGCACAGGGATGGGGCACACACAGGGGGCCATGCACACATGCATAGGGGTATGCACACATTTGAGGGCAGAGTGCACATAGGGTAAAGTGACCAGGTGTCCCGCTTTCTGTAGGACAGTCACGCTTTTTAGCAAATTGTCCCTTGACCCAGGGCATTTTTTAAAAGTCATGATTTTTTGAAACTTGGAAGTCGCAAAAAAGGAAGCTTGTTAGAAAAAGTTATTATCTTCTAAATAAACAAGCATGCACAAAGCCAAAGTACTAACTATAAATCTCTGAAATTAGTTGCTTCAACACTTTTTGTTCTCAGAGCAATCAAACTAATTGCATCCAGATTTTGGTTCTGCAAATGAATATAGGAACAACAAGAGAGCTGAATACCAAATGATACCATTAAGACAATATCAGTCGTACCTCTACTTAAGAACTTAATTTGTTTCCTGACCAGGTTCTTAAGTAGAAAAATTTGTAAGTAGAAGCAATTTTTCCCATAGGAATCAATATAAAAGCAAATAATGCGTGCAAACCTATTAGGAAATAAAACCTCGAAATTTGGGTGGGAGGAGGAGGAGGAAGAAGAGGAGGACAGTCCCTGCTGAAGGAAGAAGGTAAGGTGAGAGGAATAAAAAAAATCCAAAATTTTAAGGCTTAAAAAAGAAGAGGGACTCTGAGGCGCTGTTTCTACTGTCACAGGAACCTTATGGAAGAAAGACAGCTAAAGGATGTGTGGGGGTGGGTGGGGGCATGGGGGTGTCTCTGTGTGTGTGTGTGTGTGTGTGTGTGTGTGTGTGTGTGTGTCTCTCTCTGTGTATGTGCAAGAGCAAGCATGAGTTTAAAATGGGCAGCGTCCAGATCCGCAGTGCAGATCTCCAGAGGAAGTTGGTTCCAGAGGGCCGGAGCCCCCACGGAGAAGGCCCTCCCCATGGTCCCGTCAGCCAACATTGTT
The DNA here is from genome assembly GCF_031021105.1 of Erythrolamprus reginae. NCBI lineage: Eukaryota > Metazoa > Chordata > Lepidosauria > Squamata > Dipsadidae > Erythrolamprus > Erythrolamprus reginae. The sequence goes on from NC_091950.1 coordinate 227,960,937, forward strand.
TGGCCAACGGGACCCAGAGGAGGCCAACTCTGTGGGATGTGATCGAAGAAAAAGTTAATACATAGAAACATAGAAGATTGACGGCAGAAAAAGACCTCATGGTCTATCTAGTCTGCCCTTATACTATCTAGTCTGCCCTTATACTAATACAGGTAGTCCTCAATCTATGACCATAATGGGGCCTGCCCATTATGGGCACAAGTGGCGACAACTGTTAAGTGAGACAGCCTTCTTTAAAGACCCCTTCCCCTGCTACCCTGATGCCTCTGTTAAATGAATGCATGCAGGGATTAAATTAAATTAAGCACGCATGGGATACCTCATGGATGGGGAAGGCCCTGAGAGGCATCTGGATTCATAAAAGAGTCAGACAAGCAGCAGCACCTTTGCAGAAACAGTTTAGCAAAGGGAAACAACCCTCATAGATTAGGACATAGCACCATATTCCAATGCTGGAGAAAGAAGTCTCTGTGTTTGGCTGAGCCTATGTCTCCATCAGCTGGCTGTTGGGAGACTGCAAACCTCTCCTGGCTCTTGCTAGGCTTTGGAGAAGGTAGCCACCTGCATGCAAAGGTAGTAGTTTCAGTACAAGCTTCCCAAAACCTTTCCTTTGCTAACCCCCTCCCTCTCTCCCTTAGAAACTCATATTTTTCCAATAAAGAAAAAAAAAAGCTGGGGGAACAGACTTTCTCCCTAATTTGGGAGGCGGGCATTAGGTGCTGACACTAAACTCTGCAGCTCTTCCTTCCAATCTTGATCTCTTTTAACAACATAATTTGCTAAATTTACTGCCGGAGTGTCAAAGTTTAGGGGTGACTAAAATTAAAATGAAATACACAAGATTTCACTGCTTTAGTGAAGATTTCATAGCTCCATGGTGCAAGGGGAGGTTCGTGCCCTCTTGAGGAATTAATATTTTTCCTGTTGTCTTGTGGGGTCTTTCATTTGACTTACCGTATATTCTCGCACTTTTCTTCTCCTTAATTCAAGCCACTTTTTCTACAGCTGTTAAGTTCCAAAATGTACTGGAGGAGCATCATTATTTCTATCCTTGAGCCTCTTCTGCTTAGTGTCTTGCAATGTTTTGAGTGCTTTTATCCCATTTCAGTTTCAGGGCCTATCTAGTTGAAGTGTTAACCAATTAAAAATAAAATTTTAGAACACATTGCTGTAAAGATTCGAGATAGTAAAGGAAGTATGTTAACAAAGCATTATTCTTCTTTATCTCAAGTTCATCGTCTTCAATAAAAGAACTGATGCATGTCAAAACCAAGCAGAGTGTCAGGCGAAAGACATTGTTTTGAGCTGGAGATTTTGGCCTGGCACAAGTGGAATAGTACTGTGGGAATTGGGGAGGGGTGGTTGCATGGGAGGGAAAAATACTAGCTGCAACAAATTCTTTTCAGAGATTCAAGGTCATCTTTTGTTCAGCACCAGCCAGAAGTACAGGGAGAATTGTGGACATTGAGAGAAATGGAGTGGTCCATGTGATGAATTTGTGGATGTGGGGACAAGAGATGAACTTTCACCTGGTCAGAGAACTGTAGGGAAAGTTCGTATCGGGTTGACTACAGTTTGTAACCAACATGGCTCTGTTAATAAATTGGAACTTGGAAGAAGGCCAAAGTTTGGACTCTGATTTATTTCTTGGATGTTAATTGGAACACTGAAATAAAGGAGGCGTGAGCATGTCTATTTTTAACTCAGTCCCTAGCAACAGACAGAGGTTAATATCCCATACCTGGACTCTACGCAGTGTACAGAGAAGAACATTCAGGTAAGTCAACATTCCTTTTCTTCAATTGCCTTTTTCACAGGCTTCATGTTAAACAGACATGTTTCTTCTTGGATATGTTTTCTAATGGCCTTACAAAGTTCAATGTAGACAAGCTTTATAGTATTCTTCATTATTTATTTTTTAATTAAATCAATAGTTTCATTAAGATGTTTGATTATACAAAGTGTTTTCCCTGCAGTGCTATAGATATAGTAGACCAAGGACATTTTTGATTATTTGTTCATTTTGATCCATAATATTCATCTCTTCCAAAACTTGCAATAGAGCAAAGTGGTTTGATATGTTAATCTCAAAATTACTGCTCTTCTCTAGCATCTTATCACTCTTAGTTTTCATTTTTTGTGACATTTTTATCTTTTTTCATATGTTTTTTTTGATAGTCTTTACTTTAGCTTGTACCATTCTTAAGTCACTTTCAACATTAAAGAAATTGATAACAATATAATTGCAAAATATAACACTTGACATGATGTAGTCAATGTCGCTTGTAAACCCAGATGGACTATTCCATGTCCAATTTCTGCTAGCCTTTTCCTTGTAAAATGAGTTCATGATATAAAAGTTCCTGTCCTTCAGCAAAATCTACTAGCCTGGTGCTATTGCTTGCATTGGTATTTTTCTTTGTCTTGAAGATGGGCCACATAATTGTAAAACAACCTCATCATCCACTACAGATTATATGGTTAGTTTTCTGTTTAAATCAGCGGGCTTTACTCTGTTCCAACTATACAGAAACATACTCTGGAATTTATGTTCTTTTCATTCCACATTTCAAGTTCCTCTTGAATTTTAAAAAATATCTGTATACTCATACCAAAGCTATTCAAAGTTTCAAAAAAATAAATGACTGTGAATTATAGTTTGGGAAAATAGCACTAATCAATTGTGAATAAACTGTATTTGTTCATATTATTGTACTGTAAATGTTTATTCAGTGACATTCTTTATAGTCCTTATTAGAATATGGACTTTGTGAATTAATCTGTAATAGAATTGTGTTCCCTGCATTTAATTCTACATCTCAGATTTCTACTAGCCCCTGTATAAATAATGTACATGTCTGTGTTTATTTTACAAAAAACATTAATGAGAAACATAATCTAAAATGTTACTTGTGTAGGACAATCCCTTTCTGAGTTCTTTCTTTCAGTAGCAGATAATTCATAAATGAATGCTATTAAATATTGCTACCATCATCTTTCCCCAGCTAATCTCTACAGTAAGAAAGGAAGGGAAGGAAGTAATAAATGTATGCATATTATAACAGTTCCTTACAAATATTTTTGGCATCAGTAATAATATATACTAAGGAAGAGATAAGAAACATATACAGTAGTTGGCATAATTAATAATTAATCTAAATTTAACTTTGTCTCATTTTCCTCTGTTGAATTTTTAGTATGTTTTTTATCTGGACAAACCCATCGTAATATTTAACTTTGTCATTGCATTTTTTAACTTAGTATAATCCCTATGCTTTTATCCATTTCCTTGTTTTTCAGGTTTGTCTGCAAACATTAAAGCAAACAGGCATGGGAATTCCTGAAGGGAAAGGCCCTTATTCTGTGGGATGTACAGACCTCATGACTGGTAATGGTACTCAGGTAGTTATAACTGCCATTATTAATAAACCCAATTTTGCATTAATAAGACTGCCAAATAGCTTGCATGAAGATAAAACTAATCCAAAATATAAAATACTTTAGCCTATTATCTATGTAACATTATTGTTTTCAGGGTAGAAGTTTTATTAGTTACTAGTCAGGAAACTGGTAGAATGTCATTTCCAAACAAAGCAGATGACACCAAGGTACTTGTGCTCATCAGTTTCATAATTCCTCCCGTCAGTTATGTATCAGTGTTCCCTCTAATTTTTTGGGGGGGTGGGCGGAAAAGTATAGTGTCTGAGCGGCAGTCCCTTTGGGACTGGGCGGCACTCTTTCCCTCTCACTCTTTCCCTCTCGGCTTCTGGGCAGGTTTGAAAAACTCTGAGTTGATGATGATTTTTAAGTGAGCCATTGCTCACTGCTCAGCTTAGAGGGAACTATGTTATGTATTATGTATTTTGAACCATTCCTGATACAAGCTCACTATTGTCCCATTCAGACGTCTAACTTGCTGCACAAATACTTATTAAATTTCTACGTCACCCATCTTGCTGAGGCGCCTCTAGATGGCTTATTGTTGTTATTCTCTTTTCTTTTTATAAGCTTTTATGGAAAACCTCCATAACAAATCCATGTTTTGGGTTCACTCACATCTCTCATTCATTTTGCTACCATAGAAATAAAGAAGAAGCCGTTCATTTGCTTTTTTCACTCATTACAAAATAAATACAAAAATCTATCCTAGCCAATGATAAGGTGATTATAATAATGGGATATAAAAAGAGATACATTTTATAATGGGGATACCATAATAATGGGAAATAAAAATAATGGGATATAAAAAGGGATTTCAAGTTGTTTGTGATAAATACATTTTCTGTGAATAGAGCGGATATAGAATTCCAGACTGCAATGAAATGCAAAGTTTTACCATTTGACTCTGCTGATGCCATAAATCAGCAGATGCAGATAATGATAGCATCCAAATTCTATGTTGATTATAGCCGACATGAATGCTTTAAAAAAAAAAACTATTTTAATTTGAAACACTACTTCTAAGCAATTTTTTTTCACTTGTCAATGTTTAAAATAAGTTGAATTAAAGGTACAGCATTTCTTATTAATTCACGCTTAAAAAAATAAAAACAGCTTTCAATAATTCTTTTTATTATTTTACACTAGGGGACATTTTTGCGTCTGTATTATCCTTCCCAAAATGATACGAATTCTGAAGCTACAAAATGGATTCCCAATAAAGAATATTATTCTGGACTCTCTAGTTTTGTTAGCATGTATTGGATAGTAGAGGAGATCATTCTAGCAAATTATTTTGGTAAGTTTCAGAGGGGTTATGAATTATAGCACCAGTCCATTATGAGCATATTCTTGTGCAGAAATGTTTTTAGTCTCCCACTCTCACGTGTATGTATTTTTTAAATTTGATTGTTAGAAAAAGTTATTATGTAGATATTAGCAATATTCTGATTAATGCTATTAGAAATAGTTTCTTATACATTGAGACTTTAGCTTCTTGTTACTTATTAGATAGTCTTAGATTTACCACAGTTCATTTAGAGACTGGTACAATGGTACTGAAAAAGTGATAGGGTCATTTTTCACACTTATGACCATTACAACATCTCCATGGTCACGTAATCAGAAATAAGACACTTGTCCAATGACTCATGTTTATGACAGTTGCAGTTTACCAGGGTCAAGTGATCACCTTTTGCGACCTTCTGTCAGCAAATTCAAAGCCAGTTTCACTTAATTGCCATGTTACTGGTGCACCAGTTGCGACCCTATTTGGACAGCGAGTCACTACTCACAGTCTCTCATACCCTCATCACCTCGAGGTTCGACTACTGCAACATTCTCTACATGGGGCTACCTTTGAAGAGTGTTTGAAAACTCCAGATTGTGCAGAATGCGGCCACGAGAGCTATCGTGGGGCTACCCAGATTTGCCCACGTCTCTTCAACACTTCGCAGCCTGCATTGGTTGCCGATTAGTTTCCGGTCACAATTCAAAGTGTTGGTAATGACATATAAAGCCCTACATGGCATAAGATCAGAATACCTTTGGAACCGTCTTCTGCCGCACGAATCCCAGCGACCGATAAGGTCCCACAGAGTTGGCCTTCTCCAGTCCTGTCAACTAAACAATGTCATCTGGCAGGCCCTTGGAAGAGCCTTCTCTGTGGCAGCCCTGGCCCTCTGGAATCAACTCCCCCCAGAGATTAGAACCACCCCCACCCTCCTTGCCTTTCGTAAGTTGTTAAAGACCCACCTATGGCATGGGGGAATTGAGATACCCCAGGCTTATATAGTTTACGCATGGTATGATTGTGTTGTATGGTTTTAATGATGGGTTTTAGATGTTTTTAATATTAGATTTGTTACACTGTTATTATTCTGTTGTGAGCCGGTCTGAGTCTACGGAGAGGTGGCATACAAATCTAATAAATAATAATGATAATGATAATAATAATAATAATAATAATAATAATAATTATTATTATTATTATTACTACTACTACTACTACTAATTTAACAATTACAGGGATTCACTTAACAATTGTAAGAAAGCTTGTAAACTGGGGCAAAATTCACTTAACTACAGTCTCCTTTGCAACAGATATTTTGGATAATAGTGGCTAAAAGTTGAGGATTGAATGCTGAAATGGTCATCATATGATTAGTCAATACACAGCATGAGAACAATTTGTATTATTATTTTTAAGAAAATAACTTTCTAAAATATATTTATACTGGGATAGTGTCATTCAGGATTAAGTATTTTAACATTTTGCATTAAGTGTATCTTGAGTTATTCTTTAAAAGCTATCTTAAGAATGCAGTGCATTTTTAAAAATGAGTTCAAATTCAGTCTAGTGAAATCATTAAAAAAAATCAAAAACAAGATTGCTTTCTTCTGTTTAGACTCAGTTACAGCTCCTGCAAAATGGAATGCTAAATTCAAGACTGGAGAAAAATATCCCCTAATTATTTTTTCCCATGGACTTGGAGGATTTAGGTAATAATGCCTTTTTTACATATCTGATATCTCTGAAAAAGCAAGTCTGGTTTCCCATGTAAACCATGCTCACAATAGGATAACATCATTTTTTTCTGGCACAGCTTCACCCTATAAATGTCATCAGTTAGAAACCTGGCAAAACTGGCAGCATATGACTCTCATATTAAATAAATAAATAAAAATATTTCCTGAAATATGTGCCATGATGAGTCTTTTTCTTATATATTATTTAACCATTTCAAACCTGCAATATTAATATTGGTAGTTTTGAAGATGATAATTAAGATGAAGATAGTTATAACCAAAACTAACATAACTCCATACCATGCTGAGCTGACTAAATTAGCTGTGGTCAGACATACCTGGAGGAACCTAGATGGAACTAGAGTGTCTAGTTTATGGCCATGTGTGAGCTTTCCCACGTTTATTCATGCACCTGTAATTGGGGCACTTCATAAGCTTTAGCCTTTGTTTTTTTGATTGTTGAAATGGAATTCTCCCAGGCCTGCCTATCTGTACAATTTTCATGTTGCATTCCCTTCATAACAGCTTTATAGATACCAATATATTTTATTTATTAAACTTTTATGTCACCCATCTGCCCTACAAGATGGCTCTGGGCATTTGTTTTTCATCATCCAACTCCTCCCCGATATTTATTATCCAACACACTCTCCACTTTATTGTCTTTGTTCATTTTATTTGCCCTGCACATTTCTAGTTACCTGCTGACCCAGATAATGTTTTGCAGCAGTACATATCCCATGCCCCTAATTGTTTATGAATGTGAATAGATTCTGGGGAGGGGAAAACAGCCTTAAAGCTACCTTGGTGACTACAGTCAAGACTAACAAATATTTCCCACACTGCAAAAGGGGAACTGGAAGACTAGCAGAATTCTCTTCAACATAAGGTGTATATATTTCCCCGATCCATTCTCTCTCATTTTTTCATCTTTATACATTTTGCCATATAAATATGTGGATGACGTATCTTTTTTAAAATCTAGGAATTAAGATTGTTTATGTATAAAGCCTCATGTCAATACAGTAGTAAGAAAGGAGATGTAGCATGCAAATGATTTAAAAGACTGGCTTAATTTGCAAAATTGTATTTATTTCACCAGGACGATATATTCTGCGATTTGCATTGAAATGGCATCTCAGGGGTTTGTTGTTGCTTCTGTGGAGCATAGGTATGCTTATATTTCAATTTTTAATTGATTGAGGTAGAAATAAGTACATAGAATTTAATTAAGTACTTTGCAAACTGAGACTACCAAAGAATCCACTATGGAATAATAACTGTAGTGATTCAGTTGCCTATGGGATGATGCTGAGTCACTTGACTAATTTTTACTTATTTGTTTATATTTTGCCTTTATTGTTTTTTATAAATAACTCAAGGCAGCAAGCATACCTAATACTTCCTCTATTTTCTCAACAACAACTTTCTGAAGTAATTTGGACTGAGAGAGACTGAGTCACCTGGTCATCCAGATGGATGGTAGAACTAGAACTCAAGTTATTTTACTTTCTAGCTGCCTTAACAGACAGACAGGCTTTAATAATGTTTAGGCATGATGGGCATATTATAAAATTTATGATCACAGTTTGCTTTTCCTGTGGAGATACTGTAAAAATCATCACTAGGCAAACAATTGAATGCTCTTCAAAATTAGGGTTATTGCATTTATTTACGGGATCAAATCATAATCCTAAAATAAAGAATTGATTACAAATTTCTTCCCCAAATTCACTCTTAACACTATTAAAACAGTCTTTCACACATTCAGAAATTCTCAACTCCTTTTATCAATTACTAAGTCAGTCTGTCAATTAAAAGGGTAATGTTTTAGATATAAATTTGACTGGGGTGATGGCCCACTCTGAAGGTTAAGAGTTGAATCCTAGGTAGCGGCAGATGTTTCTCTCCAGAGTGCAAAGAAAAAAAAACTGCTGTGAATTCAGAACCCAGCCAGTAAACAGTTAGCTCCATCTAGTTGCCTCAACTCTATTCCAAATTAAGAAATTACAGGGCTGTAAAAAGAAAGGGTTATTTCAGATGTAAACACATTCTTTTGCCATCTGTACTTATTAACCTTAGTAATCTTCACCTTTTACATGCCAAGTTTTCTTTAATGTTATATTCTGGTGCTAAATTAGGAATGGGTTCTAATATATTTATTAATACAACATTTATTTTAAACATCTTTAAGTCATTTTATGAGCTTTGAGGGGGGAAATGTTGCTGTCTCAAAGCAGAGTGTTTTTTTCCCATTAGAGACCAGTCCTCTGCAGCTACATATTACTATAAAGAAATCCCCCCTGTAGGAGGCAAAAGAAAACACCCAGCATTATACAAGATGTGGATGTACTATAGAAAACTAAAACCAAATGAAAATGAATATTTGATGAGGCGGAAACAGGTATTTGTGCAAATTTTCTAAATCCTAGTGTACTACAGAAGCATAATTGATTCAGTCTTAGGAACCCCTATATTTAAAATCATTTTTAAGTCATACACTCCATAGCTGAAGTAAATATGGTTGTGCCATCCAATTTATCTCTTTTAAAATCCAGTGGATGATGACTCAGAACTCGATAGTTACGATGGCATGAATTTTGAGGAATGGTGTGGCGCAAGAGTAAAGGATTATGATGTAAATATCCCCGAACATCTGCTTCTGCAATTGACCATCAGTATAGGAGCAGAGCCATGTAACCAAAAATCTTATGCTCCTCGGAGGCTGATGATATTAAAAAAGCATTGAAAGATCTAAGGGAAGGAACATGGTCACATTTACCACATTCTCTCAGCATACAGCATAGGGTGACCAAGGAATTTTTCTTTCCAAAATGAGACCTAATTATTACCCCCTTTAAAGATAAACCCCTAGCTTATAAAAATCTCAATCACACATTTTATATAGATAGAAGCCATAGATTTTTTTTCAGATTGCTAAATCATATACTAAAAGTGGCTTTTGTCTCTTCTTCATGTAGGTAAAGAAAAGGGCAGCTGAATGCATTAGAGCTCTTGACCTTTTGCTTGAAATTAATTCTGGAAAACCCGCCAAGAACATTTTGCCTTTAAATTTCAACTGGAGTCTTTTAAAGGTAAATGAGGTAGAACATTCCCTTTGCTAATTGGAAAGTCATAATTTGGTATGTTGTATTATACTGTATATTTTTGACTGGCACTTTGTTTGCTGAAGTGCTATTGTAGAACATTTAAACCTTTGTTTTTATACCACTGTGATATTGGATGAATCTGATTTTGTGTTTCTCTAAAGGTTCAAATGGTACCAGAAAATCAAATTGATGACTTTTAATATAATAATTGCCCTTATAACATGTATTTCTTTTGAGGAAACTGAATACTGTAATACTTAGACTTGTTAATTTGTGGTAAACCAATATAAATCTATGATTGCTTCTTTAAAAAAAGTCCAATTTTGCACTTACCTTTCTAAGCAAAGTGTATCATTCAAGAGTTTCCTTAAGAGACTTAAGATGAAAAGCATTTGCTTCAACACTTCATTGACTAGCCTTTTTTTATTCTACTTTCACTAACATATATGTTACTCACTTGGTTTCTCACATGGCACCCATCTTCCTATGCCATCTGCTTTCTTACATGTTAAAACATATTGATTCATTTATCCGAGAGTCTCTTGAGGCACCCAGTTAATTATATGTTCAACTACAGTCCTGAGAGTTACTTGAACATAGATAGTCCTGAACATAGATCTAAGTCCAGGATCTTACTGCTATTCATCTAATTCTTTGCAGCGGATCTACTATATTCTTGGTATTAATCTATCATGTTTTCCTGAAAATAAGTCCCTGTCTTATATTTCTTTTGAACCCTTAAATAAGTGCTTAGTCTTATTTGCCATGCATTCAAAAGCCTGATTGAACTTCTCATCAGGGGATGTCTTATTTTGGGGAAAACAGGGTATATATGTTTTACTCTATTATATGAAGCTTTTTAATAAGGCTGTTCGGAAGACAGTATTCACCATTTTCACTCAGTTCCAATCACTATTTAAAACAAAGGTTTGTGATCTTTTCATTCCTCTGTATGTTATCCAGAAATAGTGTCACATAGTAAGCTTAATGTTAAAGAATTTTCTGAACATGGTTAAGAAACTGGGATAGACATCCGAACTTCATGCCAATCATCTTCAGCAGTTTAATTTTGGCAAAAGATGTAGTGACTGATGGCTAACATCGAAGGGCATTAAGTTAATTCTTGATTTAGAGGAATCGGGATCCTCAGTATATATAGAATGAATTAAAATAGAATCATCACCAGATTGAAAACAAAAGGTAATATCATTCAATTTCATTTTTCTCCCCCAGGATTCTATTGACTTACAGAAGATAGCAGCAATGGGGCATTCTTTTGGTGCTGCCACAGTCATAGAAACACTTAGCAAAGATACACGATTCAAGTAAGAACTGGTAAAAAAAACACAACACATCAGGGTGACCTAGTTGCTGTTTTTCTTTGCAGTAATATTTGTTTTACAGATAGTCCTTGAGAGATGGCTATTTGCCATAACTTGTTGAAGTTATGGCAGCCCTGAACAACAGCACTTAAGCAATCCATCCCCAAAGGTATGGCCATTTCAGACCCCCTCCCCCAGTAGTCACATGATCAAGAGTTGGACACTTGGCAGCTTATCTGCATTTACCATTGTTGGGGTGCGTAAATGCCCCTTGCTCATCTACAGGCATCTTCACACTGCAGCAGCTCCCCCCCCTCAACCTACCTGCGCCAGGCTTCCAGGACCTCCACTACCCTCATCTTGGACTCCCTCCACTTAGCATCTGGAGTTATAATGGCAACGGGACTGTTGGGGTTGCCACTGCTAAGTGATCCAGTCACATAACGTTATTCTTCATGATCATATTGCTCAGCAATGGGAATTCCAGTTCCAGTTATGGCTGTAAGGAAGTCAGGGTTTATGCATAATATCAAGAGAAGATAACTTCTGTCAATTGCTTGCTTGCTTGATTATATGCCATCAAGTCATTGTCAGTTTTCATCAACGGCATAGATTTATTTTCTCCATTATGACCTGTCCCTAATCTGGATCTTCAGTGGTATAGTAATCACCATTGTAACTGAGTCTGCCCACCTTGATGGTGGTTATTCTTTCTCTCTGTTCCTCCTTCCCTCCATAATTCTTACATAAATTCATGGAATAGGTGAATAGTGCACAATGATTTCTGCCAATTTTTAAAGTGAAGTGTATGAGTATTGTTAAATTATTATTGTTGTTATTTTTATTATTAACAATACAGCACAGCAAATGAGATCACTATGCTGGATTTTGTATTTCATCAGCAGTCGGGTGCTTTCCAAGCACCTAGGACTGCGTGTAGTGGCAAATTATGTATGCTGATCCCAGTAAAGCGGCCTTCTGCAATTGACCGATGCAGATTTTGTCAATTCTGATGGTTTTCAAATGTCCACTGAGATCCTTTGGCACTGCACCCAGCGTGTCAATGATCACTGGGACTATTTCACTGGCTTATACCAGTCGTTGCAGCTCGATTTTTAGATCTTCATATTTCGCCAATTCCTCTAGCTGCTTCTCCTCAATTCTGCTGTCTCCTGGGATTGCAATGTCAATGAGCCATACTTTATTTTTCGCCACTATCAGGATGTCTGGTGTATTATGCTTCAAAAATCGGTCAGTCTGAAGTCGGAAGTCCCACAGTAATTTTGCTTGCTCATTTTCGACCACTTTTTCGAGCTTATGATCCCACCAGCACTTTGCCACTGGTAGATGTAGTTCTGGCACAAGTTCCAGTGGATCATCTATGCCACAGCATCATGCCTATGCTTGTAGTCAGTCTGTGCGATCTTTTTTCAGTATGTTTTTGAGTATGTTTATTAATTATTATTATTATTATTATTTGTATGCCGCCCCTCTCCGAAGACTCAGAGAGAATAAATAATACTATTCAATAAGTATAGCTGTCCCCATTCCTCAATTGTGAACGTTTTTTGTGATACTGTGGCTTTGCTAGCCAAATAAGAGTCAATGAATTGCTTTTATTACATTTCTTTTAAGACTTTGTTCCAAATTATAGGCCATCCTCTAATTGTGTGTGGTCCTTTTTATTTGCTTAGAGATTCCCTTTTCTAATTATAATTTGTTGGTTTGACTTACTCTTGGATTGACTATTGGTAGGAAATAATATTCTATCTATAATCTGACACTAAATAGAGATAGCCCTCTTTAATCTGAATTAAAAGTAGGAAATCCTCCATTGTAATGGATATAAATTGTTTTTACAACTATTTGTACTGAAGAGTGGAATATTCTACCTATGTGTGAATATTAGCTGCCCTGAGTCCTCGGAGAGGGGCGGCATAGAAATCCAATCAATCAATCACTATAATAAATTCATAGTAGTAGAGCTGCAGATGCAGGATTGATTGATTGGTAAATAGATGTACCGTATATGCTACTTATTCTATAAATTCAAGATAGCTTGCCTCAAATAAACAGAAAATCACAGTAAAGAAAATGATTACACAACATTATATCAGCCAGTTACAAGCATTTCCATTAAATGACGCCAACCTTATATAGTACCCTTTCCCTGGATTCATCTTGAAATCCACTACAGCCCAGTGTTCATGGAAAGATCTGTAACTCAGGATAGCCTTAAAGTATGCCATGACAATTCCTTTTACCTTTCAATCTTTATTAAATAACTTATTGTAGAAGAGCCCACCGCCACTCAACATTGAACATGTTTTACACTGTTTCTCCTAATAGAACTTAATAAAATTAACCCAAAATGTCTTTATGGGTGCAGATGTGTGATCTACGTACATTTTAGGATGTGCAAACTGGTACAGTCATGTTATTGAACTTTTTTTTCTGAACAGATGCGGTGTTGCTCTTGATGCGTGGATGTTTCCCCTATCTGAAAAAGTATATCCTAACGTGCACCAACCATTGCTGTTTATTAATTCAGAAAAATACCAGTGGGCTTCAAATATCCTAGAGATGAAGAAACTTAACTACAAAGGCAGAGAAAGAAAAATGATAACTATTAAGTGAGTGCCAAATTATTATTTTTAAATCTTAAATGGTAAAAATCTCATGGCTAAAATATGACAAAATCCCAGAGATGATATTAACAAAAGCAAGATTTGATAATCCCATAACATTATTAGTTCCTATGAATTTTAGTTATCCCTTCAAAAGCCTGGATTATATAATCCATCATCCAAGATTATACAGTGAAGGTAATTCATTGGTCTTCCTCAGACTATCTGGGATTCTTTTCCTGAGATAAATTTTCCTTGATTGCCCAATGTCCATCCTGAAAATATTGTTATAGTATTTCTCTTCCAAGGTCTAAATATTTTTTCTGTATTCTTATTGATCAGGAATATGGTGATATAATTGTATAGGGCTATGATGGCAAACCTATGACTCACATGCCACAGGTAGCACATCGAGCCATATTTGAGGACACGAGAGGTGTTGCCCTATGCCAGCTGATTTTTGGCCTTCCGAAGGGTGGGGAGAGGCTCTTTTTGCCCTCCCCAGGCTTCAGGAAAGCCTCCTGAAGCCTGAGGAGGATGAAAAGCAGCACAACGGGTCTTCTGGGAGTTTGTTGCTGAATTTCTATTAGGCCTGTTGGGCTGATTTTTGCCCTCTCCAGGCTTCAGAAAAACCTCCTGAAGCCTGGGGAGGGCAAAAAATGGCACAAGGGGCCTACCAGAAGTTTGTGCACTTTTTCACATTCCCTAGGTTTCAGAAGACTTCCCTGAGGAGGGAAAAAATTGGCCTAACAAGCTTACTGGAAGTTTGTTTCCGAACTTCTGGTAGGCTCGTTGGGCCCTTTTTTCACCATCCACAGGCTCCAGAAGCTTTCCTGAAGCCTGGGGGGGGGGGAATGGCCCACCGGGCTACCAGAAGTCCAGAACCTTCAGTGAGGCCTGCATGCATGCGTGGATGGGTGGGGGTTGTGCGTGCATTGCATGAAGAGAGGGCATTGAACTATGGATGTAGGCATGAACGTATATGCCCTTTTCTCACCCAAGCAAAAAAAGGGGTCACCATCACTGATATAGGGTCTCTTATTCCTATAATACCTGTCTTCTGCTTGAGCAGGGGGGTTGGCTAGAAGAACTCCAAGAACTCTTGAAACTCTTATTATTCCGTATTTTGTATAGGCTAATCTCTTCTGGATCCTCTGTTAAATACAAGGCAACATATCTTTTCTTTGGTCACATCTAACTGAACCATTAATTACACACTTTTCATATTTGGGTGATTTAGGCTGGTTGGAAAAGTATGTAGAGCTGGTCTTGGAAAGGGGAAAGGAATTATTGAACCATTAAGGGACAACTTTCATATTTTTTTTCCTTTTTGAGAAAAGGGATATGTAAAACAAAGCAACTGGGGCAGATTTTCAAGATTCTGGTTTCCTACTCTTTAACGAAGTGTGAGAGTCACCTTGTAGGAGAGAGATGGGTGGCATACAAATTTAAAAAAATAAAAAGGCGACTTCCTGGAATCCTTGCTGGTTCCGGTTCTTTGCCTATTTTGGAGGGCTGACAGCCCTCTTGCCTAAGAACCAGAGTCACTCAATTGTGAGAGATGGGCAGTATATAAATTTAATATTTAATAAATATTTAAATTTAATAAATAAATAAAAACCTATATAACTAGAGTCTGCAACGCACTATGTCATAACTAAAGCCTGTGCCCATGTTCTAACATTCTGTGTTCTATTCCAAATCAATATCAGCAGTCAATATACAATACACAATAGGTTAAAGATTGCTGATGGCTTTCTTGGAAGATTACTCTTTGGGGCTCAGTCAAATGCAAACTTAGTAAGTCTACATAAAGACATTTCAGCAACATGCTGTACCTCTAATGCTTGATCACCCATAAAGCATGTTCTTCTAAAACCTATTTACATTTCTGCAATTTCTCCTTATTCAAACCAGATTAATGGCAAATTACTATGGCAGAGATCTCTTTAATCCCTTTTCTAAAAATGGGCAATATTATAACTAAACCCCAGTGAAGTAGACCCAGAGACAGGGTTTTGAGCAATCGGTACTTTTATTCAGCTCAGAGAACAAGTGACAGCTCAGCAAGGTAAAGTGACAATTCAGCGAGTACCGACTGACTCTGCCTGGAGAAACCGCTTCTTTTATACTTTTGCGGTTCCCGCCAAAGCTAGAGCCGGCCGCGTCTGAGCCAATCAGGAGCGACTTCCTGCTTGGGCTCAGACAGCGCTGGAAAGAGGAACAAACTATTTACAGAGTTACAAGGTAGCCATTTCAGGATACAACACCCCTCCCCTCATAGTTGGACTCATCCATCAAGAAAGCCATGTGACGAAGTCGTCCAATCGGTGAGGCCTCCGAGGCTCTCGCGCTGACCTGCGCAGTTCAATTTCTCCTTCGCCACTGACTGTGGAGGATGGCTCGCCGCTGTTCTCCCGGTGCGGCGGACTTGGCCTGGCAGGCCCAACGAAGGCTTCGGAGGACGAGGATGGCTCGGCGTCGCTGGATGGTTCCCCCTGGCCCGATAAGTCTCTTTGCGTGTTTCTTAGTTCGGGCAATGTGCTAAAGTCTGTTGAAGGGGGAGAGTCCATGTCAGCGGGTTGTGGCAATTGATTTTCAGCTCGTTTCCGAATGTGGTCTATGTGTCGTTTCCACAAACGACCATCCTCTAGTTTAACAACATAAGTCTTGGGTGCGTTTTGCTTAACAATAATTCCCTTCATCCAGTTTACATTTCCATCAAAACATTTTACATATACATTTTGTCCCAAATACATTTCTCTTTCTGGTTTCATACACATTTGGTTATTATTAACACAGAACCTTGGATTTAACCTGTCCAATGGTGACCTCAACTTCCTTCCCATCAATAACTCTGCAGGGCTTACATGTGTGTGCGAGTTAGGGGTAATGTGCTGGGTTAGTAAGAATTGGTCCAAGTTTTGTTGCACATCCCCAGGGCCTGACCTGTGCAATGCTTCCTTTGCCACCCGTACGTAACGTTCTGCCAACCCGTTAGCCCAGGGCGAGTAAGGCGAGATGAGGGCATGCCTGACCCCTAGGCCATCTAGGAATAATTCGAATTGCCTGGCTGTTAGCTGTGGCCCATTGTCAGACACTAAGAGATCAGGGCAACCATGGGATGCAAACAGTCTGCTCAATACCTTGATAGTGGCACTTGTGGTTATGTTGTTCATTGCTATTATTTCCAACCATTTGGAGAAGGCATCAACCACTATTAAAAAATACTGAGACCCCACTGGGCCAGCAAAATCAATGTGGATCCTAGACCAAGGACCAGCAGGCTGTTCCCACTCAGCCGGAGTTGTTTTGGGGGGACTGGGCCTTGACTCTTGGCACGGGTCACACTTTGAAACCCAACTTTCAATATCAGCATCTAGCCCTGGCCACCATAAATGCCCCCTTGCTAGGCTCTTCATCCTGACAATCCCAGGATGGCCCACGTGTAACATTTTGAGTACCTTTTCCCTTAGGCGTTTGGGGATGATCACTCTATCCCCCCACAGCAAACAACCTTTTACATACGATAATTCAAGCCTTTTGTTTTTAAAATCACACAATTCAGGTATAACAATATCATTTTGCCATCCCTTTAGAACACAGTTCACCACTTGTTTAAGGATTTGATCTTGCTGCGTGTGTGCAGCTACCTCTTTTGCTGTGGTTAGTGGGTTTTCCTCGAGTTCTATCATTAGCACATCTGTGGAAGGAACAGGGTCTTCCACTAAGTCTGCTATGGGGCATCTGCTGAGGCCGTCTGCATGATTGATTTCCTTCCCCCCCTTGTGGGTGAGCTCATACTGATACCCTGAGAGGAAAATAGCCCATCTGATTAGTCTTGGAGACATAAAAGGTGGAGTGGGCTTGTTGGGGGCTAGCAGGCCTAGTAGGGGTTTGTGGTCAGTGACTAGCTCAAAGCTTCTTCCAAAAATGTAATTGTGGAACTTCTTCACCCCTGCCACTAATGCTAGAGCCTCCTTGTCTAACTGGCTATAATTCCTCTCTGTGCTGGTCATGGTTCTTGAAAAAAATGCTATTGGGGCCTCTGTCTTATTAGGTAGAACGTGAGCTAAGACTCCTCCTATGCCGTACGGCGAAGCGTCGCAGGTGAGCCTAATGGGTAGTGAAGCACTATATTGGACTACTACACTTTTCGAGGTTAATAAGTTTTTTATTTGAGAAAAAGCTTCACGTTCAGTTTTCCCCCATGTCCAGCGGGCTTCCTTCTGGAGTAAACAATGGAGAGGCTCTGCTATTGTTGCCTTCTGCTTTAAAAAAACGGAATAAAAATTAAGGAGGCCCAAAAATGCCTGCAACTCATTCTTATCTCGTGGCTCTGGGGCTTCTCTAATTGCTCTCAGCTTCTCTGTTGTGGGGTGGATACCTTCTTTATCTATTTTATACCCAAGGAATTCAATACTGTTAGTTCCCCAGACACATTTATCAGGCTTGATTCGTAACCCTTTGTCCTGTAGCCTCTTAAGTACTTCCCTTATTCTTTTGTTCACTTGTTCCTGGTTTTCCCCTGCAATTAAGATGTCATCAAAATATGGAATTGCCCCATTTACCCCTGACAATAGGCGTTCCATGATGCTCTGGAATATTCCTGGGGCTATGCTTACCCCAAACTGTAACCTCGTGCATTTGAAAGCCCCCCTGTGCGTTACAATCGTTTGAGCGTTTGCTGTTTGTTCATCGACCGGAAGTTGCTGGTAAGCCTGCGCCAGGTCGATCTTTGCGAACCTTTTCCCCTCCCCCGGGGAGTGTAAGAGTTGTTGCACAACCGGGATGGGGTAGGGGTGGTGTTGGAGTGCCTTATTCAGGGTTGATTTGTAATCAGCGCAAACTCTTAGAGAGCCATCTGGCTTCAGGGGTGTCACTATGGGAGTTTCCCATGGCCCCTGTTCCACAGGGACCAAAATACCTTGACTAATGAGTTTGTCCAGCTGCATGTCTAGCTTGGGGAGAAGCGGAAGGGGGACTCTGCGAGGTTTCAGTCTAACCGGTGGGACCTTGGGGTCAATAGAGAAAGATATAGGGGGTCCCTTATACAATCCCAAGGTGGGGCTGAACACTTCAGGGAACTCTTTCACAAAGTTAGGCATATTATCACAGTTTACATTACACACACCCGAAATTTCGATCCCCAACGGTTCCATCCACGCTAGACCCAGCAGGGAGTGTTTGGCCCCCGTCACAATAAGCATGGGAAGGGTACATTTAACATTCTTAAATGCAATAGGTACATTTGCTGTTCCCAGGACCGAGATTACCCCCCCTTGGAAGTCTCTGATCACCAAAGAGGTTTGAGTTAGGTCAGCCTTAGACACATTAGGCATATATAGTTTAAATTTTCCCCAGGGCATGATGGTATATCTCGAGCCCGTATCCAGCTCCATTGAGCAAGGCTGGTTATTTAGTAACAATGAGATAACAATTTTAGCCCCCTTTTTGGTTGCCGTGTTATTCACGGAAAATTGAGAGTTACCTCTATTGTAGTCGCGGTTAGCGGTTGAGTAGTTCCTTTGACTCGAATTGCGGAACGGTCTCCTTTCTCGCGATTGGGGGGGGCTGGTTTTGAGGTCGCTGGTATTGTTGTGTGGCAAAAGTTTCTTCTGGTGCCGTTGCCCTGCATGCGATGGCGATGTGGCCTCTCCGGTTGCAACGGCGGCAAGTAGTGTCTCGGAAGGGGCATCGATGGCGCTGGTGATTTCCCCGGCAGCCCGCGCAGGGGGCTGGGTGAGTAGCTCTAGGGTGTCTCGGCTGGTCTTGCAGGAGGAGGCAGTTGTCCCCGTTGCTAGTTGGCTGGCTGAGGTCGTCTGTTCCCACGGCGCTGGGAGATTCGGCGTCGATTTTGGCAATGATTTCTCGCCTTCCGTGCTCTTTTAATTCTCTTGCCGCTGCGTCGGCTGCTTCCGCGGTCTGCGCTAATTTAATTACGGTTTGTAGAGTCGGCTCTTCTTCGGTGAGGAGTTTATTTCTCACTGTGTTGCTCTTCATGCCGAAAACCAAGGCGTCGGTGAGGCGAGCTTCCGGGTCTTTAAACTTGCATTGAGCAAGTACCGTTCGAAGCCGCGTTGTAAATTGGCTGATCGACTCGGTTTCTCTCTGAGCCATCATGTGGAATTGATGCCGGTAAACCATGGCTGGTCTGGTTGGTTTGAAATGGCTCGCTAGTTTCTGTTGAAGTACGTCCCACGCTGTGGTTCTTGCTTGTTCTGGTTCGGTGAGAGTTTGGGCAAGTCTACGGATCTCTGCGCCGCAGTAGTTGAGAAAAATAGCCCGTCTGCGATCGGCTCCGGCGTCCTGCATTCCCGCCGCCTCGAGGAAGATCTCGAAGGTGGCCATGTACTCGTCCCATGTCATTTTCTCGGGATCGAAGAGTTCCGGAGCCTGGCCGATCTGGATTTTGTCCATGTTGCACGCGAAGTTCTTCCGTTCGTTCGTCGCCAGTGAAGTAGACCCAGAGACAGGGTTTTGAGCAATCGGTACTTTTATTCAGCTCAGAGAACAAGTGACAGCTCAGCAAGGTAAAGTGACAATTCAGCGAGTACCGACTGACTCTGCCTGGAGAAACCGCTTCTTTTATACTTTTGCGGTTCCCGCCAAAGCTAGAGCCGGCCGCGTCTGAGCCAATCAGGAGCGACTTCCTGCTTGGGCTCAGACAGCGCTGGAAAGAGGAACAAACTATTTACAGAGTTACAAGGTAGCCATTTCAGGATACAACACCCAGACCTTTGGGATGTTTGCTGTTTAGTCAGTAATGCGAGTAGGAGGCCAGGACTAATAACCACCAATTAATATTTTCCTTTTGTACTTCCATGGGAATAAAATCACATCCAAAGCATCCTTTCTGAATGAGATCAAATTTTCCTTCTGCACTGTTTTAAAAGTGGACATTTTTCTCTCTGTCCCTGTCAATTCATTTACACCATTACTGATAGTGATCAGCAGATAGTTTAGCACAATACAGATATTGTGTAGGATAGCTCTTAACTATTGTAACCTTGCTATATACATGATTAAAATAATCTATGTGATATCATTTAAATAATCAAACATGAATATAACATAAATCTCAGAAACTGAAATTTACCCCATCTTGTAGTTGCATTCCTTTGATCTCCAAAGAAAAGGTTTTTGAGTGTATTTTTAGTATAATGACAATAAACAATTCTAATTTATTATCACTGGAAAAAATAAATAAAATCACAGAACGTTACCATCAAGCCCCTTGGGACAAACAGGTGGAGATAACATATAATGAAGAAAACAAAAATCTTCAGAACAAAAAGAAAAGTTAGGTTCCATGTGTTTCAGCAGCGTTTGTAAAGATTCCATCTTGTAGGTACAGTGGGGGGGGGAGTATTTAGTCAGACACCAATTATGCAAGTTCTCCCACTTAAAAAGATGAGAGAGGCCTGTAATTGACATCATAGGTAGACCTCAACCATGAGAGACAACATGAGAAAACACATCCAGAAAATCACATTGTCTGATTTTTAACGAATTTATTTCCAAATTATGGTGGAAAATAAGTATTTGGTCAATAACAAAAGTTCATCTCAATACTTCGTTATATATCCTTTGTTGGCAATGACAGAGGTCAAACATTTTCTATAAGTCCTTACAAGGTTGTCACACACTGTTGCTGGTATGTTGGCCCATTCCTCCATGCAGATCTCAAGAGCAGTGACGTTTTGGGGCTGTCACTGGGCAACACGGACTTTCAACTCCCTCCAAAAGTTTTTAATAAGGTTGAGATCTGGAGACTGGCTAGGCCACTCCAGGACCTTAAAATGCTTCTTACGAAGCCACTCCTTTGTTGCCCTGGCGGTGTATTTGGGATCATTGTCATGCTGAAAAATCCAGCCACATTTCATCTTGGTGCCCTTGCTGATGGAAGGTGGTTTGCACTCAAAATTTCACAATACATGGCCCCATTTATTCTTTCATGTACATGGATCAGTCATCCTGCTCCCTTTGCAGA
Source organism: Erythrolamprus reginae (assembly GCF_031021105.1). Taxonomy (NCBI): domain Eukaryota; kingdom Metazoa; phylum Chordata; class Lepidosauria; order Squamata; family Dipsadidae; genus Erythrolamprus; species Erythrolamprus reginae. The sequence continues at coordinate 227,982,457 of NC_091950.1, forward strand.
GAAACCACCCCAAAACATGATATTGCCACCGCCATGCTTCACAGTAAGTATAGTGATCTTTGGATGCACCTCAGCATTCTTCCTCCTCCAAACGAGTTGTGTTTCTACCAAACAGTTTTACTTTGGTTTAATCTGACCATATGACATTCTCCCAATACTCTTCTTGATCATCCAAATGCTCTCTAGCAAACTTCAGACGGGCCCAGACATGTACTGGCTTAAGCAGGGGGACATGACTGGCACTGCAGAATCTTGAGTCCCTGGAGGCGTAGTGTGTTACTGATGGTAGCCTTTGTTACGTTGGCCCCAGCTCTCTGCAGGTCACTCACTAGGTTCCCCCGTGTGGATCTGGGATTTTTGCTCACCATTCTTGTGATCATTTTGACCATACGAGATGAGATCTTGCGTGTAGTCCAAGATCAAAAGAGATTATCAGTGCTCTTGTATGGCTTCCATTTTCTAATTATTGCTTTCTTCACACCAAGCTGCTTGCCTATTGCAGATTCAGTCTTCCCAGCCTGGTGCTGGGCTACAATTTTATTTCTGGTATCTGTCGACAGCTCTTTGGTCTTCACCATAGTGGAGTTTGGAGATGGTTTGAGGTTCTGGACAGGTGTATTTTATACTGATAACAAATTCAAACAGGTAATGAGTGGAGGACCTCTTAAATAAGAAGTTACAGGTCTGTGAGAGCCAGAAATCTTGTTTGTAGTGACCAAATACTTATTTTCCACCATAATTTAGAAATAAATTCGCTAAAAATCAGACAATGTGATTTTCTGGATGTGTTTTCTCATGTTGTCTCTCATGGTTGAGGTCTACCAATGACATCAATTACAGGCCTCTCTCATCTTTATAAGTGGGAGAACTTGCACAATTGGTGTCTGACTAAATACTTTTTTCCCCACTGTATACTTTTTTGGTTACTTATTAGGCTTTTTTCTGTTTTCAGAGGATCGGTACATAAGAGTTTTCCTGACTTTACATTCCTTATTGGAAACGAATTTGGGAAGACTTTGAAACTTAGAGGAGATATAGATCCACAAACAGCTATTGATATTAGCAACAAAGCTTCACTGGCCTTCTTACAACAGCATTTGGGTAAGTTGTTGCATTGCTTTTATATTTAACTTTTTAAAAAACCCTTCATCCCTACATGTTGATAATGTGATATGTTACAGACAATATCTTTCCACCGATGGATCACAATATTTGATGCAACTTTAATGTTTGATCACTAAAGCTACCTGAAAATATAATGCATACTGTACATGCATATAAAATAGAACACGTTAAAATTCAACGAGAGAAAGAGACACTCAGACAGAAAGAATGGAATTTTAGTGTAGTGGTTAAGGCTAAGGTTAACATTAAACCAGGAGGCTGAATGTCCTACTTTTTAAGCACAAAGCCAGCTGGGTGACCTTGAGTCAGTCACCTTTTCTCAGCCCTGGGAAGCCCTGGGCAATGGAAAACCATTTCTGAAATGTTGACAAGAAAACTGTAGGGACTTGCCCAATCATCAGGAATCAAAAACTGATTCAAAGGATCCCAAAAGTGCGATGTACTGTATCATCCAATTACATTGACCACCCGAAGGCATCAGATTAGTTTCATCTTTATTGGAACTCCTGAGATACAGGTAGCAGCTGTTTTCCTATGGGGTTGGAACTCTCTCCTGGAAATTGAGTTTGCACATCTTTGCTCTTCAGAGGACTACTATATACAGTGCACCATCTTTATTGTTGTGAGCCGCCCCGAGTCTTCAGAGGAGCAGCATACAAATCTAATATAATAATAATAATTATTATTATTATTATATAGAAGCTATGCAAATTCTGATACTCAGTGGTTTAGACTGTCAGAATGGTATACCGTATTTTTCAGAGTATAAGACGCACCTTTTTCCTCCCTAAAAGAGGCTGAAAATTCAGGTGCGCCTTATACTCTGAATGCAGCTTTTTTGAAGCTTTTTTCCCCCAGCCCTAACTAGGTGCTAACGATCTTCCCAGCTCTTATCTTGCAGGTTCTTTCATTGTTACTGTCTGCGAAGAATGTTTTCTAAGCTCTAACTCTTTGCCAAGTTTTTTTCATTACTTTAACTTGCTCCAAGTAAGTTTCTTTCTAGCCCTAACCAAGTGTTAACGATCTTCCCAGCTCTTATCTTGCAGGTTCTTTCATTGTTACTGTCTGGGAAGAATGTTTTCCAAGTCCTGTCTTTGCAGGGTTTTTTCATTGCTCTAAATTGCTCCAAATGTTTATTTCCAGCCCTAACCAGATGCTAACAATGTTCCCAGCTCTTACAGCTTGCAAGCTCTTTCATTGTTACTCTCTGCTATGAATATTTTCAGAATCCTAAGTCTTTGCAGTTTTTTTTCATTGCTCTATTTGTTCAGAATTTTTCTTTCCAGCCCTAACCAGGTTCTAACAATGTCCCCAGCTCTTACTGGCTTGCAAGCTCTTTTATTGTTACTCTCTCCAAATAAGGTTTTTTTTAAGTCCTAATCAGGAGATAAAATAATGTGCTGAAACTGACCAGACTAAGGATGCTACCCAGATGAATATCTGGTAAGCAAGTTGTTTTCCCTATTTTCCTCCCCAAAAAGTAAGGTGCATCTTATATTCCGGTGTGTCTTATACTCTGACAAATATGGTATATACAGTCCACCTATCCTTAAGCTCTCAGAGTAGACAACTGCAAAGGCTAAATTGTCCTACTTCCAAGTTTGGTTTAGCATGACTTCCAACTGGTTACATCTGACTACCTCCTGATGGTCAGTGTAACTGAAAATACCATACTTCAAAAAGAGGAATATAGGGAGCTTAATCTGTATCTCTGCCCTGGGAGCTTAAGGGAAGTTGGGCTGTTTATAATAGCATTGGCAAATATTTTGGGCTCAGCACGTAAAACAAAAATCCTAACCTGCCTAACTTGACTGCGGATATGTCTCATACACACACACCAAAAAAAGAGAAACAATTTTTTACATATTTATTCATTTTAAAGAATGCAATCCAGTCGTGTGTGTGAGTGATCCCCAAGACCTGCTGTATTCCTTTAGGCTCTCTTTGTTCTCTTTCTGTTGCCAGACCCCTGCAGCTTACCGGAGGCAACTTTGCTCACAGAAGGTATTTAAGTGACTTCAGAGAATGGTCTTCTATGACCTCTGAAAACACTGTGAAAGCACAACCTGTGCTCATGTGATTTTCAGAGACTCCAGAGGCTGTGCAAGAGCATTCCTGTAACAAACCACTTTCAGAGTTTGGAGGTTGCGCATACTCCAATTCCCACAGTCTATGCAACCTTTGAAAATCACATAATTTGGGGAGGTGCTTTCGAGAATAGTTGCTGTTGAATATCAGTGAATGCTGGTGTGTCATCCAAATGTTGTGGTGTGTCACCTTAAACACGTGTGTCATAGGTTTGTCATCAGTAGTCTGTATCATTCAGATTCATCTCCCAAGCATCTGAGTCTTTTAAATACTACACAAAATAAAAATAGTATTTCTTTTAAAGATTAAATAAAGGATCAGTCATATAAGGACTGCTTGTATTTACCTTGTTTAGCATGAGCATTTTTAATATATAACAAGGTTTAGGTTACATTGTATCTATTATTCACAGATTAGAGCAGTGTAAATTCTATCTAAGCCATTGAGACATATCAGAAAGCAAATAGCACCAGTTGACTTGGGACCCTGATAATTGAATGATTTGTATCAAACTGGTTATGTACTAAATATATTCAGAGGCTTTCATCCAAGTAACCCCTTTATTACAGATTACCTTGTCAATGGCAGAATCTTACCTGTGGAATTTTTTTCCCTGAAGATGTGAACATTCCAGTGGTTAACTTTTTAGTGTCAGGCATTTAGTTGAGTCTCCTAATGTTTTTAATACATATTTTCTATATTGTATATGAGGTTCTACTCCTCTGGAAGTTTTATTAAAATATGGAATATAATTTTCAAGTAAACAGAAAGTATATTGACCTTGCAACTCAGTTTAAAAAGGGGTATTTCCAGATTTTATAAATTAAGAGATTTAAAATATGCTGTTTAATGAAGTCATCCATCCATATTTATCACTATGACTTTTCAGTTTTTAGCATGTCAATTTTGGAACATCAAAGCAAGCTTAATTTAAATATATTATGACTTAGAAACGTTCATAATTTCTCAGAAAATAGTTTAATATTTTCATATATTTATATGTGCCATCTGATTTGAATTTATCTTATCTAGGTCTTGGTAAAGATTTTGACCAATGGAACCCTCTTTTAAATGGCAAAGGACCTAATGTCATTCGAGACACCAATGTTGACCTAACTCCAGGAGCAACTCAGTGAAAATAAACATTAATTGTCCTTAAACATTCTAAATGACTAAATGTTGTTTATTTCATGATAGCTCAATTGGAACAAGTATGTTTTAAAACATTTAGCCTTTCCTATCCCAGATATATGGGCTTTGATTTTGGTAGGACATTTCTGGCTTCTTCTCACCTCCATCCCATAAAGTAACAAAATAACACACACACACACACAACAAAACAAAACAAAAGAAAAGAAAAGTAGATCTGATTTTAAAAAAAATCATGTCAGAGATTGATAAATTAGTTCACCATTGTGGTTAACAGTAAGCATACCCCGCATATCATGTGAATGCAATTGTTACATTTGGTTTTCCCCTTTCTGAAAGGCTAGAATTTATGCAAAAGCTAGATTTGAAAATCAGTTGATCTGTTTGAGGGTAGTACAGAAATGTGAAAAACAAATTCAACAAAAATAAAATAGAGTTTTCAAGATAAGAATTATCCCTTGGAGTGCAATTCAAGTGAAAGGCTTAGAATGCTTTTACTGATTTCTTAAATATATTTTTATTATAACAATATTTTTAACAGTATTTTAACAGGAAAGTAGAATACAAGCAAAATTGAAAACATTTATTTTAAACTGGCAACTAGTTGTTTCAATGCAACTTGTACTCTAAATCAGCTATCTTTCTGAGCTTTGGTGGTACATGATATCTGGGTTTCAGAGTCTGAGAGTTTTACCATGACTGAAATATATATTCTATTTCTCAGTCCTATTCCCAAGAACACTACTGCTGTGTTGATTAACCATTTGGAATAAACTTTCTATGCTATCTTTATACTGAGGAGCTAAAGAGGAACTTTAAGTTATATTTTTCAATTTTTTTAACATATGTTCCCTAAAATGATAAGAGCTCTTCTACTATATTTTAAATTGTATAAAGCATAGATAAAATTATGTAAAAAGCATAGATCAGAATGGTGAAAAAAAATCAATATCTGATCAGTTACATCACTATGACCACAAATTTTCCAAATGTAAGAGTATGAAAAAGCAGAATGGATAGCTCAGATATGTTTTATTTCTTTTGTTAACAAAAAGTAAACAACACACAAAACCTTTCCATATTGCCTCACCATTTTGAAAGGAAATTCAAAATATTGAAAGAATATATAATTCCTTCTATTTGCAAACTAGCCCCCCAATTTTAATATTCTTAAACAGTGAACAGTGAACACTCCCTTAACTAGGAGCATCGTACAAAACAATGGCAAACATTCTTAAAGATATGAGGACAAAAAACTCTACAAGGTCTAATGGTTTGGACAGGAAGGGCCTGATAAAAGTCTTGGCTTCAGTCAGAGAAAATTTGAATGTAAAATGATTTAGCATTGCTCAGCTGTACTCTCAGTGCTGTCACAACTCAAATGAATTGGTGTACTGTCATCTGAATCATGAGTCATTTCTTCCACTATAAGAAAAAAAATAGTTTATTTTAAACTAAAATAAATATTATATATGAAATGTTGTATAAAACCACAACTATTTGCATATGGATTAAATTAAAATTCTAAATTTCTTCACTTTCCTGGGTTATACTAATGAAACATACAGAAGTGATATTTTTCCTCACTTCTTGCTCAAATTCTAAAAGTATTTAATTCATGTGACTAGGTCCCATGACCTAGCAATTTTCTTCAAAAAAAAGGAAATTAATTCTGCTTAATGGAATATTAAGTATACAGGTAGTCCATGCTTTAGAGCAGGGGTCCCCAAACTTTTTACACAGGGGGCCAGTTTACTGTCCCTCAGACTGTTGGAGGGCCGGACTATAAAAAAAACCCCTATGAACAAATCCCTATGCACACTGCACATATCTTATTTAAAGTAAAAAACAAAATGGGAACAAATACAATATTTAAAATAAGAAGTAATTAAGTAATAAAGTAATTTATACATTTTTATTAACAAGTAAATTTAAACTTAAATCAAGAAACTCCCTCCATTTCTCCTTCCTTCCTTCCTTCCCTCCCTCCTTCCTCTCTACTTCTCTCTTCCTTCTCTTTTCTTCCTTCTCTCTCATTTGTTTCATTTTCCTCTCCCTCGTTTTCTCATTTTTCTCTTTCTCATTTTCTCTCTCTCTCACTCTTTCCATCTATCCCCCTTTCTGTCTTCCTCTCTATCTCTCCCTCTTTCTCTCTCTGTCCCTCTCTCTTTCTCTCTCTTCTCTTTCTCTTTCTTTCTCTGTCTCTTTCACTCACTCTTTCTCTCTCCCTCTTTGTATCTCTCCCTCTTCCTTTCTCTCTCCCTCTTTCGCCCTCTTTCTCTTGCTTTCTTTCTCTCTCACTCTATTTCTATCTCTCCCTCTCCCTCTTTCTTTCTCTCTCACTCTATTTCTATCTCTCCCTCTTTCTCTCTCACTCTTTCTATCCTTCTTTCTCTCTCACTCTCTATCTCTCCCTCTTTCTCTTTCTTTCTCTCTATCTTGCTTTCTCTCTCTCTCTCATACACCACGCTGGCAACAGAGAGAGAAAGAGAGAGCGGAGGGCAGCTTGCCAGTCCACGGCCCCCTGAATGAGCAGCTCTGCATGGCCCCAGCACTGGACTTCGCCGTCGCCTCCGCCCCGTCCGGCTCTCCAGCTAACCCCCTGAATTCACCCAAACGGAGGCGGCGGCGGTTTCAAAGGACCAACATACGGTCCTTCATGGTGCTGCGTTGCTAAAGCCTCCAAACTCCGCTGCTGTCCTTGGGCATTGTTACTTCTAAGCTGCGCTGAGAGAGAGAGAGAGAGCGGAGAGTACCGGACTTCACCGTCGCCTCCGCCCCCACCCGGCTCTCCAGCTAAGAGGCAGCAATCACGTCCACCCCTTCGCCCTCCACGGTGCCCAGCGCCCAGCCCCACGCCGCCTCCGCCTCCGGGTAGCGCGCCCGAGCTCTTCCTGCAGGAACGGGTGGTGGGGTGGAAGTGGTTGGACTTATCTACACGCGCGCCTGCTGATTGGGAAGAGAGGGGAAAAAATATGCGCCTCCAAAGAGGGGAGAGGGGGAAGAAAGAAAAAAAGAGTTCCAACTTGGCGGAAGGCGGAGGGGAGAACAGAGCGTGCTGCAGCAAGTTTGCTTGGCTTTCTGGGGCTTTTTTTTTTTCTCCCCTTCCACCATCCCTGTCTGAATGTCGTTTGCCACTTAGGAGTGACCCTCTCTCGGGCTTGTTGTGGATGTGGCGTGGATGAGGGGGAAAGCCCGACTGCCCGGAAAAGCACATTTGGAAAGTCTCTGTGGAGAGCCAAAATCCCAACGAAGCTTCTTTTTTCTTCAGTAGTCGGTAAGGAGGCGAAGAAGAGGTTGAACTGGTTTTGCTAATTCGCGCTTACGGCTTTCCCCCTCATCCGCGCCGCATCCACAACAAGCCCGAGAGAGGGTCACTCCTAAGCGGCAAACGACATTCAGACAGGGGTGGTGGAAGGGGAGGAAAAAAAGCCCCAGAAAGCCAAGCAAACTTGCTGCAGCACACTCGGTTCTCCCCTCCGCCTTCCGCCAAGTTGGAACTCTTTTTTTCTTTCTTCCCCCCCCTCCCCTCTTTGGAGGCGCAGATTCCCCCCCCCTCTTCCCAATCAGCAGGCGCGCGTGTACATAAGTCCAATCGCTTCCACCCCACCACCCGTTCCTGCAGGAAGAGGTTAGCGCGCTACCAGGAGGAGGAGGTGGCGGTGGACTGGGGCCGGGCGCTGGGCGCCATGGAGGGCAAAGGGGTGGACTCTTTGCTGGAGAGCCGGACCGGGGGCAGAGGCGACGGCGAAGTCCGGTGCTGGGGCCATGCGGGGCCGCTCATCCAGGGGGCCGTGGACCGGCAAGCCACCCTCCACGCTCTCTCTCTTTCTCTCTCAGCGCAGCTGAGATAACAGTGCCCGGGGACATCAGCGGAGCTCGGAGGCTGCAGCAACGCAGCGCCGAGAAGGACCAGGTCCCTTGAAGCCGCCGCTGCCTCCATTCGGCCAAATTCAGGGGGGTTCCTGAATCTCCCGTCCATTCACCGCGGAGGATGAGGTGAGGAGGAGACGGTGCAGAGGCAAGGGACGGGGAGGAAAGCGGGCCTGCAAGGGGCCAATTGCAGGCCCGCTTTACTCCCCACCCCTTGCCTCTGCACCGTCTCCTCCTCACCTCATCCTCCGCGGTGAATGGATGGGAGATTCGAGAGCTTATTATATCTATTGATAAAATCTCGTGTGCTCCCTGCGGGCCGGATAAATCGCCTCAGCGGGCCGCATCCGGCCCGTGGGCCGTAGTTTGGGGACCGCTGCTTTAGAGCAATAATTTAGCAACATAATGACCCTGGAATGGGTACTTTACAGCCAAAAAGCACTTCCAGCTATGATAAACTGTTGTGCCAAGGCCTCCCTGGTCACCTGACTGCATTTCAAGCACTTCACAACCTGTTCACATTTACAACCAGCTGCCATTGACACTGTTCTTAGCTGGCTTCCCACATTGCAAGTGGAGGGAAAGCTGATTTTGAGGTTCATCTCCCCAGCATACAGAGAAATTTCCCTTTCCCGCTATTTAATGACACAAAATTATTCTGCAAGTTAAAGAAATAGACCTCAAATATAGCGCAAACACCAGCACCTATGAGGAAATGGTTGTCCCAAAGGAGGTTTTTCAAGAGGCAACTAAACTTTCCGGTTTTTCTTTGAAGACGTTTCACTTCTTGCATGAGAAGTGAAATGTCTTCCAAAGAAAAACCAGAAAGTTGACTCTTGAAAAAGAATATTTGAGACAAACACCAGCAGTTTCACAATCTTTCTTCTTGGTGTGGTGATAACACAAGCCCGCAAAGTTTAATTAAGCAAATCACACAACCATAAGTCTGAATCTATTCTCCTGAATGGGTGTTGTTGCTTTTTTTTTTTTTTGCCAGAAACCAATTGCACAATGCAAACAGTCATAAATGTGAACCAATTGCTAAACACCCAAATCATTAAACAACCAGTCCAAAGTGAAAGACTACCTGTACTGAATAGTTTAGTTGTTCAAATAGCAAGAAGTTGCATCTGGAATCCACTCAGGGAGTTGAGTTGTACACTGAACCCATCTAGAGCACCAGTAAACAAAGACTGCAAACTTTAATATTCCACAATTTACAACATACTTGATGTTGTAAAGCAGGTCATCATGTGACTGGCCCCAAAATGACCTTTTTTTGTACTAATTGTTAAGCAAACACCACAGGGGAATCACAAAGGACATAAAAGCCAAAAGCCAATTCGTGGGGGTTATATAAGAACTTCAGAAATGAGTCGTAAGTAACTTTGAGGGTGGGTATCTTCAGATAGCTTGTAACTTCAAATGGTTGCTAAGCAATCAATCGCAAATTCAGGATTACCCATATATTTCTTTGCAACTACATTTCACAATGCAAGATCAGTCATACAGGTATTTTTGGCAAACCATTTACCATTACTGATTGGAAAACTTAATTTACCTAGGAGGAAATCCAATAAGCCTTCAAGGAACCAGAGAAGTAATAAAAATAATTTGGAGGATATTCAGTTAATATATCAGGAAAAATGAGACTGGTAATAGACAGAAAGCTCTTTTTAAGTTCTCAGCCTTTTCTCACCCTTGCTTGTTTAAAATTTAGATGCTGTTAAAAGAGCAGATTGTTTTTGCTACACAAACTGATACCAAGGATGCTATCGGTGAGCTTAGAAATTTCATATAACTACCGTGAATATAACCTTTTTTATTTTGTCAGAATAAATAATCTTTATCTCCCAGATATGTTAAAGCTATAATCTCTACAGTCCTTTGGCTGAGATGGAGACAACTTAAATTTAAATATTTGTCAAAAATTCTTAGCTATGTAAGAATTTATGCTGCATTTATCCTTCAAGATACTGGCTGCCAACTACTAGGAAAAAGGAGATATTTTGAAAATGAAGAATTTTAATAAATTATTGTAGTTTTGGGAAGACAATTTCAAATATACATAATAGCTGGGGCAGTGTTTCTTGGAGGAAAACCAGATCTATTTGCAATCTATTTGGGTGAGATCATCCGATGACATGGGGTGAAGTATCAGCAGTACACTGATGATACCCAGTTCTACAGCTTCACTCCGTGCCAATTCAGTAAAACAGTCAACACGATGTGCTGGTACCTGGAGGCTGTAAGAGTCTGGATGGGAGTCAACAGGCTTAAGCTTAACCCCGACAAGACTGAGTGGCTTTGGGCATTTCCTCTGAAGAATCATACCATCTGTCCATCTGTGGTCCGAGGGAGAGGATGTTAACCCCCTCAGACAGGGGCCACAATCTGGGTGTCCTCCTGGATCCACAGCTGAGGCTTAATCAACATCTCTCAGCTGCGGTCACGGGGACTTTTGTCCAGGTTCGCTTGGTTTACCAGTTGTAAACCTATCTGGACCAGGAGGCTCTGTTCACGGTCACTAATGCCCTTATCACCCCACATTTCGATTTTGCAATGCCTTCTACATGGGGTACCCTTGAAAAGTGGAGACTTTTAGCTAGTCCAGAATGCGGCCACTTCGTGTGCTGCACTGCCTACCAATCGGTCTCCGGTCATAATTCAAGGTGTTGGTTATTACCTATAAAGCCCTACATGGCTTGGGGCCAGACTATTTACAGGACCATCTCCTGCAGCTTGCCTCCCAGCGACCGATTAAAGCCCTGTTAGTATGTCTCGGTGCAGCTGTGTGAAACCTTCAACATACAATCAGCAGAGTTGTTGCAGTGATGTAGATAATCTGGGCTAGCTAGTTAAAGACTCAGACTTAGTATTAATAATATTATTTACAAGTATACAACAATGTTAACAATAGATTACAAACCACACACAGCAAAGAATAATACAACTCATAAGCAAAGATATCTCAAAGTAATTCCCCCCACAGGGAACAGTGCTGGTGGCCTCTTGTGGCCAACCAGTCAAAGTTTTTAAAGATACAGTCTTTACTTTCATAGACTAACATTGTTAGTTTACTATATGGCAACCCCAAAGTTGGTTATGTACCATATACTAACAAGCCCAAAGACTTGGCCTTCTCCGGGTCCCGTCAACCAAACTGTCAATTGGTGGGCCTGTGGGGGAGGGCCTTCTTTGTGGCAGCCCCACCTCTTTGGAATCAACTACCCCCGAGATCCATACTGGCCCCATCCTATTGGCTTTCCAAAAGGCCTTGAAGACCTGGCTCTACCGGCAGGCCTGGGAGTCGTGAGATTTGACATCTTACTCTGGTCTAAATATGATCTGATTGGGATGTTTGATAGTATGATTGTTGTGATATATTTTAGAGTTTTTAAATAACATTTTTAATTGTTGTATTTCAATTATTTATATTGTTTTTACTCTTGCTGTAAGCCGTCCTGAGTTCTACGGGATTGGGCGGCATATAAATTTAATTAATTAATTAATTAATTAATTAATTAACACTATGAAGAGAGAAGTGGGCTGAACATTATTCTTGATGAAATTGGTAATATTTCTACTCACCGAGAACTCTTACAACTTTAAAACATGATGTAGAGTATAAACACACTTATTTCTACTGTCATAAATTCTGGAAAATTAGAAATGTAAATTTGTAAAAACATGTAAATTTGGTTGAGTAGGAAAAATACACTTGAAAAAAATAGTTGGCTATAGATTGAATGAAGTAGTATGTATGAAAAAAGGCAGAATACTACATATATAAAATGCATAGTACAAGTTCTCATTCATCTTAATTTTTAACTTACCTTCCATTGTCAAGACAGTTGCAGGCAGAAGGTTCAAGTTATCTGTTTTATTCTTGGACATTATCTAAGAAGAAAATTAAATATAATTTCTAGAAGAACAGCTTACAATAGAACAATACTCAATGACTATGTTTATTGTTGGGTAGCACATTAAAATTCATTGTTTTAAAAACATGTTACTTTTTTAGTATGTAATAAATTCAAAACACTCCATATTGTACCTTCTTAGGTTTCCGTTCCAAAACTGAAATATTACTTAGCATTTTTTATTAGAAAATGGCATGAAGGGGGATAATTACAAAACAAATATTTATTTAATCATTTTTATTTCAAGAATATTAGGACTGGGGGTGGGTGGGAGTGGTAGCCTAGCAGATAAAGCACTGGACCTATCAACTGGACGGCCTGCAGTTGAAGACCCAAGTACCATGTGATGGGGTGAGCTCCTATTCCTGCTGCAGTTCCTGCCAACCAAAAGCATACAAATGTCAAAAGCATACAAATGTAAGTAGATAAATCATTAGTGGGAAGGTAATGTTCCATGTGCCTTGGCATATACCATATTTTTCAGACTGTATGATGCTCTAGCTTTTGGGGTAGAAAACATGAAAAAAGAATCTGCCTCTGCTTCCAAGCATCCATCTAGTATTCATCTAGTATTCATCTGGCTCATTTGATACAGCCATTCGCCACTGCTACCCATTCACCAGCACTGCAGTCCATTTATCACCACTGTGGCCCGTTCGCCGCAGCCTGTTTGCCACTGGTATGGCCTGCTCAGCAGCTGCACAGCCGATTCTAGAACAGTTGCTTAGCATCGCACCAACCCCCTCCACTGCAATATTTGCTGTAAAAGAAGCACAGACTTTTCCACCCACATTTTTGAGAAGGGAAGGGGAAGTGCATCTTATACTCCAAAAAAATATGTTAATCACATATAGTCATGCTAGCCAAATGACTACAGATGCATTTTTGGACAACATTGGCTCCCTCAGTTAAGAAACAGATATGAACACTGCCCATCTCAATACCAATTCCAACCAAATTTTTTTGCTTCCAATGTCTGTAGAGTATGGCAGCTAGTTGTTGAAGAATCAAGTTCTTGTCAATGCCATCCCTACCCTTTTCTCCCACCTTAACATCACCACTGGAGAAAGGTTCATCAGGAATTCACTGAGACAGATTTACGGTATGTCTTATTTCCCTACATTGCACGATCACAATGTTAAGCTATGGACTTGTATGTGTATAGGCTGTTTAAAGACATAACCATAAAAGCCTTGATGAAACCACTTTTTTGGGAGAAAGAACCTATCAGAACCTACCAGAAGTCCTGTTACAATCACAATATGCTTTATTAAGGATTTTTTTTTAAAAAAAATATACAACCTTGCTATCAATATCAGAATCTCTGTTAGACTTTACTACTTAAAAAATATGGGGGTGATGAATTGATGGAGCAACAGCAAACATTAAGCATGTGTTTTTACATAAATTAAGATCCTGTAACTTCGGCACAGGATTTCATTAAAAAGTAATCTTTGTTTGGTATATTTTTTCTAAGTTCTGTAAAGGAGCCGTTTCAGTTTTTTATTTTGCTAACTAAGTTCATTCTTAAAACATTTGTTTGTGTGGAAAGTTTTTTAAATAGTTCTCCGGGCTAATAGGAGGAATCCCCCCTCTATCTTTATCCTTATCTATCATTTTCTATCGATTATCTGTATTAAACATACACATATGTAAAGACAGAAAAGAATAGTTGAATTGAGATATGTCTATGAATTCCTTAGCTTAGCCTTAGTCATACACATATCACAATTCTTAAATAAAGGCCAACAAGTGGGCTAAGTATTACTTGCATTATCTCTCAGCCAAGAGACTAGGAGTATTAGTTGCACACAGACCTACAGGATGGAAATTAGTTTTGTCTCCTCTATGACCTTTAATGACTTTGCTATGCTGATTGGGACAACTGAAATTTATTGCTCAAAATTTAGGAGGGTTGTCAGTTTTGTATCTGTCAAGCAAATTATAATTTATTTTATTTATTTATTTATTTATTACTTAGATTTGTATGCCGCCCCTCTCCGAAGACTCGGGGCGGCTCACAACACGTAGAAACAAATCATAAATAATCTAACAAATTTAAAATATTTAAAGATTTAAAAAAGACCCCATATACTAACAGACATACACACAAACAAACATACCATATATAAATTAAACATGCCCAGGGGGAGATGTTTCAGTTCCCCCATGCCTGACGGCAAAGGTGGGTTTTAAGGAGTTTACGGAAGGCAGGAAGAGTAGGGGCAGTCCTAATCTCCGGGGGGAGTTGGTTCCAGAGGGCCGGTGCCGCCACAGAGAAGGCTCTTCCCCTGGGCCCCGCCAACCGACATTGTTTAGTTGACGGGACCCGGAGAAGGCCCACTCTGTGGGACCTAATCGGTCGCTGGGATTCGTGCGGCAGGAGGCGGTCTCGGAGATATTCCACATCAATAATGCTAATGGTTGGTTTCATCCCCCCCCAAAATATATTAGTAAAAAAATGATAGTATTCATTATTTTGTACCAATTTTGGGGAATTTTGTTTTTATTTCTTGCCACTAACTTCGTTTATTAAAGTGGTACTGAATTACCTACCAACTTTAAATCCTATATGAAACCTGTTCCTCACTAATTCACTAAAAGGAAAAAAATTAATTACAACAGGTCAGAGAAAAATAGTCAACAAATATCCATAACACAATTGCTTTTTTACTATTCTGGAAAATATACCTGAGTAAGATCTGAATCCAATTCAGGAATCCCATTCCAAACATGTATAGGATTGACTATCTCTTCATTTCCATTTGAAAGATTCAAAACCTTCATTTATAAATAAGATTTAAATATTAATACCAATAGAAAATTAGAAGACATTGATGTGATAGAAGCACAATTAAAGTAACATGAACATGAACCAGCACAGAGAATTCCTTACCTTTGTACCTTCAGGTGATATGCTTAAAATCTCAGCCTTGTACCAATGAATACCTGACCACACCATGCATTGGGAACCAATATCAAATCCCATTAAGTTGCAAATGTTTTCTTTTTTTTCTGCAAGAAACAACACATTGCTTTTTCATTCTATGGGGCAATGAGATTGGTAGCTACAGTTTACATTGGCAATCTGAATTAATAATTGTCCTTGAATTACAAGCCAACCATTCATTTAGTAAACTGTTCCAAGTTACAAAGGCACTGAAAAAATTAAGTTACAACTGTTGTAGCATCTCCACAGTCATTTGGTGAAAATGACTGGCATCTGGCATGTATTTATGAAGATTACTGCATCATGTGATCCCCATTTGCAAATTCCCAGCTAGCTTCCAACAAGCAAAACCAATGGGGGCAGCCAGATTCCTTAAGAATTGTGACGTTTACTTAATAACTTAGCAACTGTAGCAATTTGCTTAATAACCATGGGGGGGGATGCAACTCAATAATTCCCTTTAGCAACAGAAATTTGGGTCCCATTTGTGTTTGTAACTTGAAAACTACATGTAGATCTCCAATTGGGCTTGATTTTATTTAATTTTATATTATTTGTGATGACACTGCAAGAATGCTTTTAGCCATCTCATTACATTTTGAAAAATACCCATAATTTTCAGTTATAACATTGTATTCCAAAAAAATGACGCTGCTGAGATTTAAAACAACATATTTTAAATTCAATTGTAGTATTAACCATTTTGGTTTTAGACTGTAATTTCAAGAAAAAATACACTATTTTGAATTTGAGCCCTGAAACAAATTGGAAGTTAATATGGCTTGGTAGCTGTCTAAAATATCAGTTCTTCAAATGTGTGATTTTTGTAATGAATTTTACTTTTATAAGTAGTAATATGAAGAAATATATAGATCATCTTTTCTATAATAGAATCTAGAAAGCACAACTCTGCTTTCCAGAGAGTTATAGCACTAGCACTTAGATTTATATACCGCTTCATATAATTTAACAATAGTTAAAAATACATTTTAAAAATTATATTTTTGAAGTTCCAGTAGGCCTGTTGAACTTGTTTTTCGCCACCCAGAGGCTTTTCTGAGGCTTTCCAAAGGGAGAAAAAGGGCCCAACTGACCTACCGGAAGTCTGGAGGTTTTAATGAGGCATGTACACGTGCATAGGGGGGAGCACATAGGGGGTTGTGCATGCATGCACAGATGGTTATGTACATATGTGCAGGGGCAGGACATTGCATTATGGGTGTGGACACGCACATGTGCGCATGCCCCTTTGGCACCCAAGCTAAAAAAGGTTTGCCATATATCTACGGAAATTATTAGGACCATACTCCCAGCCATTTCATTCAGAAAGGCAAAGTAAATTCAGTCATATACAATATCTCCCAGGTGAAATGGATCTAATTAATCATTATTTTCCAGCTGGATTGGGAAACTATACATTCTTAAAATGAGAGCAATGCTTTATATTGGGACATAGTCTATACTCAAATCTTTTGAAAATTAATTTTAACCCCTCTCTAGGAAATTATGTTGCCATTATTTTTTGCCCAGTGTTATTTGTTTCAATGATTTTTCCCACTTACTTTGCCAATCTGAATTTGCCAACTGAACAAAACTGCAAAATCTCAAATCAACTTTGTCATTCAAGTTCTACATTGATGCCTTACCTGTATCATGTATTAAGGGTTCATCAGCTTCACTTAGCTGTATATCTGATAGATAATCCTTTTCAACGCAAATATTGTCTTTAAAACTTCCATGAATGATCATCTGCATTTCTTCATAATTCTTTCCTAACGCAGTTTGCCCTTCTGTAAAATTGGATTTTTTATCACTTTTTTCCAGTTTACACTTTTCCACAAGATCTTCAATGGAAAAGAATTCTTGTGGCTTAAGTTTAATTTCTGAAAATGACGACTGGATTTTATTATCTGAAGGAACAGACAAATTAGGATGTTGCAAATATAGCGTATTATCGCTGGCTTTCTCAGTCAGTAAAGGAAAAGCTTCAGATGCCATTACTTCTATTACATTTTCATTTTCGTTCATTAGTGAAGTATTCTCTTTTACTTTGTGTTCTGACTGTCCTTCCACATGCTGTGGTTCAAGTACATACAATTCTGAATTATTTTGTGTTTCATCATACGTTTTTATTTCTATTGTCTTTGGCTCTAGCATGTCTTCCAACAAAGGCATTTTTAACTTCTCTTTTTCTAGCATGTTCTTTGCATTATTTAATTGGGGAAGTACTTGTAAGGACACAAAATCTGACTTCTTTGTATCATCCAAAGACAACTGAATTTCAGGAGAATCTAGCATTAATATTTCTGTGTCCTCTGCCCCTCCCTGAGATTCAAGTTTATCATATTCAATTTTACAAGTAGAAAGCTGGATTTCAGAATCTGTTAGGTTTTTTCTGTTTTCAGATGGAGAATGGTTAATTTCATTATTAAATGCATCAAATGTGGCCTTTTGGTTCACTGTATGAAATATTTCATGGGTGATACAGTGGTGCTTGATTTGATTTTTGGATGGCTGTGCAGATGTTTCTGATAAAATCCTGTCTCCGCCACCAAAAAAGTAATCTACTGACTGTAATAGATTTGGACAACATAATACATCTTCCAAACTATTGTTTTTTGGGGTCATTGTTGTACAAACGTAAGTTTCAGTTTCAAATGGCTCTAATTTCCAATTCTCTTCGTCTGGATTTCTAATCTGCTCAAGGTTGTAATTATTTGCAATAGTGGAATCACCACTTTCAGCATGATGTTTCCAAAGATGTTTCATTTCTTCATTAATGCTTATATTCTGACATTCTAATTTAACTACAAACAAAGGAATTTCAAAAGAATCATCGTTCAATTTGTCCATAATTGTAATCTCTAATGGAAGATCAGCTATCATATCATAAAAAATTTCATTTATTCCTTCAGCCCATGAACCTTTTTCAGAATTAAAACCAAAGAGACAACACAAAAATGCTTGTGGTGGAATTATTAATAGTTCATCAGGAATTTGCCTGATCTCTTCTATGCTGACAAGTTTCTCTGTTCCATAATCAATGTTGATTACTGTCAAGGAACTTTCCTCTATATGACTTACAACTGCTCGGTGAAATAAATTATCACTAGAACTTGCTAGACAAGGACTGCCATTTTTAAGATTATCAATGTAGATTTTTGCATGTTCTTCAGTTTCCTGAAGTTGTATTTCAATTGAATTAATATCATTTTCAGTGAACTGACACCAAAAATATTCTGGATTCTTTGGAACTAATGAAAAGGCTTTTACAGTTTCACCTATTTTAGGTGTCTTCCAGAGAAATAATTTGCTAGCTGAAAGTCTACTGTGCTCATCAGAAAGAATATCTTCACATAAGCTCACTTTGCTAATCTTATCAGATCCTTTGTCAGGTGTCTCTGTCAGGTCATATGTTTTATATCCAAGGTAACTATTAATCATATCAACTATTATATCATCTTTTTCATCACTGAGTGTTATTTCCCACTTGCCTTCTACTTTCTCAACAAATTGACAGTTCATCTGAACCTCATTTGTCTTTTGGGAAAAATACACCACTGCTTTTTGTGTCCATTCTGCAATCTCTGACATCGTAATACTACCCAGGGTACAATGGATGCTCATTACAGGGAAAGATAAACAGCCTTCAATAAGCTTGCATGCTTTATGAATGCTAACTACCGCAGTATTGCCATAATCAATATACTGTACCTCTACCAATTCACTACTGGACTCTTTAAGAATTACAGCTCGATACCATAAGCCATCTTCTGAATAAATTGCACCTATTAAATCTCCTACATTAAGTTGTTGTCCCACTAAGTTTGAAACTGTTTTAGAACTGTTTATTTTCTCTGATATACTATCAAGGATTGGCTCATCTTCTACTAACTGTACATAAAAATCAGAAAGATTATTTATGTGAGAAATATATACTAAAGATTTAAAACCAGGTTTTATGCTTTTTGGAGGTAGTTCATGTATATTTTTAAGAGAGGAATATGTTACAGATTTGACATTTCTAATATCACATCTTTCCTCTTTCTTACGAAGGTCTGCACATTCCATGTCCTTCCAATCTTCCACATAATTACTTTTACTAGAGCCTTCTGTGAATTCTAGGAATTTTCTTGCTACCTCTTTTTTAGGTTCCTGCTGCAATTGGCGTGTTTCTTCAAAAACAGCACTAGATTTAGTATTGCCCTCAAGAACAGGTTTGACAAAGTCTATCAAAGTTAGTCCCCTTTCACTGTTTTCTTCTGTACCAACTGAGTATTGAAAAGACAGAGTGCTGTCTTCTGTGTTTTCAGTAATCTCCTTGCTAGCCTGCAAACCTAAGCTTTGTTTCAATTTTGCATTGATCTGCATTTTATCATCATACAGTTCAATAATCAATGTTCCATCAGGATCCTTTGCTACAATCAAAGCTTTTAAGGGCTTATCTACCACTGCTTTTTCAAACCACTCAACAGCATCTTTTGGTGGATCAACAATATCAGAAAGAGAACATTTTATAGCCTGCATAGGCAAAAACATTAACTCGTAAGCATCATTTGGTACTACAACCAAGTCTTCGTTTTTTAATAACTGCGTATTCCCAAAATCTACAAAAAAAACTTCTTTGCTATCATTTTTTGAAATTATTACAGCCCTATACCAGCAGTCATCAGTATACTTTGCAAGATACAAATTTCTAGAGTTGGGTGAAGTTTGCAAATTGTACATTTTTCTTAGTTTACTAATGTTACTAGTTAAATTTTCAAGAGCATTTTCATTCCTAGCAAGCTGGCAGAAAAAAGAACATGGACTATTAACATGTGTGACATAAATAATTTCTTCACTTCCTCTTTTGATATTGTGGGTTGAGTAATAGTATGATAGAAGTTGAACAGATGATACCAAGGGTTTCTCTTTGCGTACAAATGTGGCCAGACCCTTTCTTATTAAAAAATGGCAAGCACTTTCAAAAGGAGTAATAAGGTCAACAATATTAAAAAGTTCTGTGCCATTTAATGCTGCTAAAGCAAATGTAATACATTTTAATGTCACCTTAGATCCTGAATCCACGAATTCATGAAATGCTTCAATGGCATTTTTATCCCAAACAAAAGGATTTGTATGTTTTGGCTGAATTAAATTGTAAAGGCTACATCTAAAAGCTTGAGCTTTTAGCTTCAGAAACTCTGCAGTAGTTGCACGGATATTTTTCAGTGAAACATACTTTTTATTTCCATAATCAACATAAGCGACTTCAACCTCTTCTGTGTAATGAACCTTATTAACGATAACAGCTCTGTGCCATTTTTTATCCTCAGAAGACTTAGCCAAGCATACTGAATTTGGCCATTCATGAAGCTCTGCTGAATGTATACAATAATCCTGAATTTTAGCCATAAGTATATTCAGTTCATGGGAATTCTTAAACAAGCGACACCAAAAATGACTAGGATTTTCTATGTGTGTTACAATCACGTCAACTGTACTTCCAAATTCAAGCTGTTCTTCACCTGCCTTTATTTCAGAATAGTTCTGTATTTCACATGATGAATTATCACTGCCACCCAGAGCTGAAGAATAAAAAGTTCCCTCACTGGAGTGGTGTTCATTTCTCAAAATTTCAGCTGCAGAAGAGGCTGAAAAATCATGTTGTGGTGGATGTTTTACTTTATCTGCCACTGGTATTGTTTTTTTCACAGGTCTTAACCTCATTGGTTTATTTTCAGGGTCAACTGCCAACAGCTTATCTGATATTGCCTGGATAGTTTCTAGTACATCATGGTGCTTTATGTACTTTCTCTGGGACATGATTTTAGCCAAATTTTTTTCTCCCACTAGAGAATTATCAAAAAGTTCAACTATATAAACATCTCCTTGCATGCCTAGAACTTTGATCATCAATTCCTTGTTTAGCACAGATTTCCTAAAATAATCAACAGCTTCTGGGTTCCATGACTGATCTGGGAAAGGATTATCCAGTGCACACCGGACTGCCACTGCAGGAAGTTCTCTGAACTGGGGAAGCAGCTTCTTCACTTTATACAAGTCAACTACTTCAGTGTGTCCCCAATCCACCAAATACACCACAATTCCTTTTCCCTGAACTTTAGTAACAAGGGCACGATGGTAAGAGTTTTCCTTCAACATGACACAGCACAGCGATCCTACCTTGGGTTCAAGTAGAACACATTCTAGTTTCTTATTCCGAGAATAAAAGTCTCTTAAGTTCCGCTGTAGGAGACAAAGTGGCTGTTTAAGTTCTTGCAACTGCACCCAGAATTCTGAAGGGTCCTGAAGAAATGACACCTGAACATTATGGTACTCGCCTGCCTTCAGACGTGCAACAAAAAATGGGGTAGCAGCAATAGTAGGCAATATCTTTGACAAAGAAGCATATTCCTTTTGGACTGAGATACCCAAGCTTTCTGATTCACTAATTAAACCAGAGATACATTCTTGATTACTGTGCAGGAGATTTTGAGCCAGGCAATGTGCCTGCACCCCATACAAGCAGTTAAGGTTGAGACCATCTTCCCCATATAGGGTAATGTAATAGATATGCTCAAAGGGAGAGTAAGATTCGATGTGAGCTTGCACTATCTTACCCAAGAGCAATGTTTTAAGTTGATTAATTTGTGAATGGGTCCAGCCACAACCTCCATCGGTAATACCTTGCAGTGAACAAGGGTAGGTTACTACTGGCATGCGAAAATATTCAATAGGTAACTTGCGCAGATGTCTCCTTGTTATAAATTCTTTCCTGCCATAATCCACACAAATCACTTGAGCCACTGCTCCTGGTTGATCCTCTTGATCATCTTCTGGGTATGTTTCTAATAACAAAGTTCGATACCAGCATCCATCTATACCCTGGGCAGCACAGGGAAAGCCTGGGGTGGGTAAAGCCTCTTCTACAAATTTTCCTTTTGATATCTCAAAAGCTTGATACATAGCATCTGAAAGAAGCTGGATTTCTTTAGAAAGACTACGTAGCTGGCAATATATTCTATAGGGATCAGAGATCTGAGTCACCACCACAGGCACAGTCACGTTCAATTCCAGTTGAGGATAGAAGAAATCCATTGTGACATGACCCTGATTGGACTGGGCAGAAGGAAGGGTTGGGGATTGGGACAAAGTGGAAGTTGGCTCCAATGGGACAGAAGCAATCTCAGGAACTTCTAAGATGGCACTCAATAGGGTGCCAAAAGCAGTAGAGGCAGGACTGGCAAGCCCAAGATGGCGCATTTGTATCAGCAACCAGGGCACTTCCAGCACCACAAGGCACTGTGAGATCAGCACTTTTCGGATGACACCAGACAGCTCTTTGCCATGCAGGAAACCCAAAAAGTCGATTGCCTCAGCAGCCCAACGGAAGTTAAGCGTCTGGGAATCTAGCGGGGTCTTCGAGCCCTTAAGAGTGGTCTTTAAGGATGTCTCGAAATTGCCGGGTGGGAGCAAGTCAGCAACGATGCATCCCATGACTTCGGATGGTAAGTGGAAGAGTTCGCTGCGGCCCCGGGCCAAGTAGTAGGAGCTAGCGCTCACCGTACGGCCCTCGTCCAGCAGAAAGACGCGGTAGTTTTGCCCCGGCTTGGCCCGGCAGCCGACGATACGGCAGCGGTGCCACCGCCCGTCCAGCTCCACCAGACACAGGTCACCCAGTGCCAGGTCGCTGTCGCCGTCGCCTCGGCCCTCGCGGTCCCCAGGCGACTTCGCCAAGCGTGGCCCCACTTTGATCTGGAGGTCCTTCATCAGCCGCAGATATTCTTCTCTCCGTTCGCCGGGCAGCCCCCATAGCCTCACCAGCGGTACCTCAGAGTGGACTTCGACGAACGACACCCGAAAAGTAAACGAACTGCCAGGGATGAGCAGCGCGGAACACATGGCTAGCCCGCCTTCTGCCCCCGCTTTCAAACCGTCCAGGAAACGCCAGGCGGCGGTCCAAGACCGCGTTACTTACAAGCGCCTGACTCCGCCCCCTCCTGCCCGCGAGCGTCGGCTGGCTTCAGGCCTCGCAGCAGCTGGGGCGCGTGAGGCAAGCAACGGTGTTAAGGAGACGTGAGTCGACAGAATTGCTAGGCGAACTTTTTCAGAAGCGCCAAGCGCCCGGGAATCACGTGCTAAATGCCGCCCGGCGCGCAGCCGCAGATGTCTTCAAACGGCCCCTCGGCGGACAACCGTTTGTGGGGAAAGTTAACGGAAACCCGAGTTTCTTTAATCCTTGAAAGCAGAGGCGGCCTCCTACAAGGATTCTGCAGACGTTTTGTCCAGTGCGCCCAGCGTTGTTGGAATTGGATCGTGGCAATGAGTCGTACCATAGATACTGAAACCAAGAGGGTGAATAATAAAACAGCCCATCAAAACAATAAGCCAAAACAAATCTTGAAAAAATAGTTGAATTCTGGGTTGATGATAACGTTTGAAGAGGTAACGCTTTCTATCTCCATATTCTTCTGAATGGGCTGCACAGATTGCTACCCCCCAGCACCTGTATTGTGTGGTCTCAACAGGTCAACCACTAGGGTTCCTTCCTGGAAAAATTTATTCAGGCAGTCCTCCATTTAAAATAGTAGACGACTGTTCAAAGTTCAGTGGCACCGAAAAACGTCACATGAGCATTGTTCCTAGTTATTAGCTGTTGCAGCATCTCCGTGGTCATGGCAAGAAAGGTCATAAAATGGGCCAAACGCACTTAACAAATGTCTCACCCAGCAAGGGCTACTTGTACTGTGGACTCGTTTGTTTTTGAAAAAGAAGTGACTTCCATTTTTCAATCTTCCGGGTGCAATTTCTATAAAAGCTTCTCCAACCAGCGTTTTAATATCTGATATGTGACCCTTTCCAATAATATATACAGACAATGTGTTACACAATTGCATGATTTGACCAGATAGCAATACTGTACTGTAGTTTGTAAAAGCTGTTTATAATTGTACAGTATGTTGCAGGTATAGAAATGTATCTGTTTCCTCAAAATCTCTCCAAGACTTAGATTCTGGTTTAAGTTTTAAATGGTTGAGAATTGTGTAAGATGACATTGAACAAACAGTAAAACATAATAATCTTAAAATGTCAATTCTAAGTTCAAGCACTTTTAAAGTATGTTAATTTATATGCATATAATTCCCAATTGTGTTTTCTAAGACAGATCAATTAAAGTCTGGATGTCAATTCATTTTATTCCATTTTCCTCCAAATGAAAAAAATCATATTTAGATTATGAAAATTATGTTTGTACATGTGTGTTGAAGAAATGTCTTAGTCTGAAGGATGATCCATATACTTTTCAATAAGTGTGAATATTGTCTTTTCACTTTATAAAGTGGACTGAATCCAAAATCCTTATGTATACTGATCAGTTTGCCTTATGTCATAAATACATTTGTACAGTAACTGATTTCAAAGGTTAACTGAAGGCTAACTAATATACACTGCTCAAAAAAATAAAGGGAACACTCAGATAACACATCCTAGATCTGAATGAATGAAATATTCTCATTGAATACTTTGTTCTGTACATAGTTGAATGTGCTGACAACAAAGTGGGGTTGATTGTCAATCAGTGTTGCTTCCTAAATGGACAGTTTGATTTACTTGGAGTTATATTCTGTTGTTTAAGTGTTCCCTTTATTTTTTTGAGCAGTATATTTCTCAGATGTGTAGATATGTTTATGTAAGATTAACAAATGAGTGATACATCAGATTGTACATTGCCAAATGTGATTCTGTATAGAAATAGGGTGCCCTTGCAGGATTTTGAAATAACAGTACTCTCTGGAGCTTGCAACCTTATCTTCATGCTGCAGCTTTGCAAAGGCCAGGCTGATGACATTTTTTATAGCTTGCAGGGTGAGGGAGTAGTGCTCAGCTTTCTTTCCTACTCAGCAGAATTTGGGCGCTTCAAAGAGGAAGGAGCACTGAGGAGAAAAATAAGGCTGCGGTGCAGGATATCATCACCTGCAAAGAGTATCACATTAAAGGGTAAAATTTTATTTGAGTTTACATGGAAAATAAATTTGTTATACTGATTCAGAAAAGAACATAGGGCATGAAGGGAAGTAATTCTGGGCATTCATTATATACTTGGATTTTCAAAATTCTGTCCTGATTTTGTTTTCTTTTGGGGATAGCCACTGGCTAGTAGATAATGGCAGAGTATGAGATCAGAATCGAGGAATATATTTTTAAAATCAAAGCCATAATAGCATAAGACTTTTAGAAACTTAATTCAATTGCACTCCAAACATCAGTGGAAAATTACATTATATTTGGCAGCAAGGTTTCCCATTTTTCTTGGAACATCTACAATATAAATGTAGAAAGTTAGCACCCACCCCTCTCCTAAAAGAATAAAATATTTTAGGAAATATTAGAGTTATTAGAGCTCCCTGCCTCTAGCAGATATTTGGTGTCCATTGAGAAAGACTGGACCAACCTATCTACAAGACAAAAGGCCTCCAGCTCCAGGCACGACCTTCCAGGAAATAGTACGATTATCTGGCACAACCAAGCCTCTATATTACATCAGCCCAAGGTTGAACCAAACCTAACTTCAAGACAAATATGACCCCACATAGGCAGTCTGACAGCAAGTAATAGAATACGTAGTCTGCACAGGAACAGGGAACTCAAGTTCAAAGGCCAAGAAAGAGTATAAATACCTCTCACTCTCCACTCCATGTGGTCAGCTACTCTGAATCATATGTGCTTGGGGGTTCTGCTTCACCATTAAACCATCTTTCCAGTCAGCCTCCATGATTCCAGTGTCTTTCTCCACACTTGGAACTGAACCTACATGGATGTTTCTTCCAACATAAAGATGAATGAAAACAAACTTTGCTAAACTTTTAATGTAGTATTATTGCCCTAAAATGTACCATAAGCAAATCAGTATTTAAAAACAATGCTGATGTTAATACTGCACTGCGTGTTTGGACACTGTCTCCGGTTCTGTAGCTAATGAAGATATTGTATTTCCTGACTAAACAGACTAAGCCACTATCAAAGTTGTTCAAAAATAACTTCAAAATACAGAGGCTTGGGAAGCCCATCTGTTACTGTATACTGTATTAGTGTATTCAAATAAGACTATTGAATTTAATTATTAAAAAATGAGGTTCTACCTAGGAAATAGCTGCAACTATTATTCAGGTCTTGCTCTTAAGAGGCTGGACAGTCTTTGGACATTTCTACATGGTTACTATGCTGGTTTAAAAAATCAACCAGGTTAATTAGCCTAACTTATCAGGAGGGCTTTAAACTAGATCTGAGAGTGGCGGGTGACCAAAGCAAGAAACTGAACAATGAAGCAAACAAGAAAGGGGTGCATATTAAGCCCACAAACATTCCTGAAGATAAAAAATGTCCACCTAGAATCAGACACAAACACCTAAAATGCCTGTACACTAATGCACGAAGCCTGGGGAACAAACAAGGCGAACTAGAAATACTAATGTATGAGGGCCAATACGATCTAATTGGTATTACAGAAACATGGTGGGACGAATCACACGACTGGAACACACAGATAAAGGGCTACAATCTCTTCAAGAAAAACAGGTGAAACAAGAAAGGAGGTGGAGTTGCACTATACATAAAAGACCACTACACCGCCACTGAGCTATATCAATCCAAAGAAGACAACCCCCTAGAAATCATATGGGTCAACATAAAAGAAAAAAGGACAACATTACAATTGGAGTATGCTACAGGCCACCAAACCAAACAGATACAATGGACAATCTCTTTACAACCCAACTATCAGCAATATGCAACAAGCACAGCACAACAATAATGGGGGACTTTAACTACCCAGACATTAACTGGAAAACAAACTCAGCACCAAGTGGAAAGTCTGACAGTTTTCTCACCAGCCTCGCCGATAACTTTCTAACTCAAAAAGTGGAAACCGGAACCAGAGGGACTGCAGTACAGTGGTAGAGATACGAACCCCTCGTCATACGAACTTTTCAAGATACGAACCCAGGGTTCGGAATTTTTTTGCCTCTTCTTACGAACTTTTTTCACCTTACGAACCTGCCGCCGGCCGCTGGGATGCCCCACCTCCATACTTGAGTTCCTCCCGTTTTTTCCCACCCTGTCCTGCCCCATTCTCCCCTCTGGATCTCCATGGGTTTCCTCCGTTTTTCTCCACTCTGTCCTGCCCCATTCTCCCCTCTGGATCTCCATGGGTTTCCTCTGTTTTTCTCGAGTCTTTCCTGCCCCATTCTCCCCTCTGGATCTCCATGGGTTTCCTCCGTTTTTCTCCACTCTTTCCTCCCCATTCTCCCCTCTGGATCTCCATGGGTTTCCTCCATTTTTCTCCACTCTTTCCTGCCCCATTCTCCCCTCTGGATCTCCATGGGTTTCCTCCGTTTTTCTGCACTTTTTCCTGCCCCATTCTCCCCTCTGGATCTCCATGGGTTTCCTCCATTTTTCTGCACTCTTTCCTG
Source organism: Erythrolamprus reginae (assembly GCF_031021105.1). Taxonomy (NCBI): domain Eukaryota; kingdom Metazoa; phylum Chordata; class Lepidosauria; order Squamata; family Dipsadidae; genus Erythrolamprus; species Erythrolamprus reginae. Next base: position 228,010,020 of record NC_091950.1, read on the forward strand.
CCCCATTCTCCCCTCTGGATCTCCATGGGTTTCCTCCGTTTTTCTGCACTCTTTCCTGCCCCATTCTCCCCTCTGGATCTCCATGGGTTTCCTCCGTTTTTCTGCACTCTTTCCTGCCCCATTCTCCCCTCTGGATCTCCATGGGTTTCCTCCGTTTTTCTCCACTCTGTCCTTCCCCATTCTCCCCTCTGGATCTCCATGGGTTTCCTCCGTTTTTCTCCACTCTGTCCTGCCCCATTCTCCCCTCTGGATCTCCATGGGTTTCCTCCGTTTTTCTGCACTCTTTCCTGCCACATTCTCCCCTCTGGATCTCCATGGGTTTCCTCCATTTTTCTGCACTCTTTCCTCCCCCTTCTCCCCTCTGGATCTCCATGGGTTTCCTCCTTTTTTCTGCACTCTTTCCTGCCCCATTCTCCCCTCTGGATCTCCATGGGTTTCCTCCATTTTTCTGCACTCTTTCCTGCCCCATTCTCCCCTCTGGATCTCCATGGGTTTCCTCCATTTTTCTGCACTCTTTTCTGCCCCATTCTCCCCTCTGGATCTCCATGGGTTTCCTCCGTTTTTCTCCACTCTGTCCTTCCCCATTCTCCCCTCTGGATCTCCATGGGTTTCCTCCGTTTTTCTCCACTCTGTCCTGCCCCATTCTCCCCTCTGGATCTCCATGGGTTTCCTCCATTTTTCTGCACTCTTTCCTGCCCCATTCTCCCCTCTGGATCTCCATGGGTTTCCTCCTTTTTTCTGCACTCTTTCCTCCCCCTTCTCCCCTCTGGATCTCCATGGGTTTCCTCCATTTTTCTGCACTCTTTCCTTCCCCCTTCTCCCCTCTAGATCTCCATGGGTTTCCTCCTTTTTTCTGCACTCTTTCCTGCCCCATTCACCCCTCTGGATCTCCATGGGTTTCCTCCGTTTTTCTCCACTCTTTCCTGCCCCATTCTCCCCTCTGGATCTCCATGGGTTTCCTCCGTTTTTCTGCACTCTTTCCTGCCCCATTCTCCCCTCTGGATCTCCATGGGTTTCCTCCGTTTTTCTGCACTCTTTCCTGCCCCATTCTCCCCTCTGGATCTCCATGGGTTTCCTCCGTTTTTCTCCACTCTGTCCTGCCCCATTCTCTCCTCTGGATCTCCATGGGTTTCCTCAGTTTTTCTCCACTCTGTCCTGCCCCATTCTCCCCTCTGGATCTCCATGGGTTTCCTCCGTTTTTCTGCACTCTTTCCTGCCCCATTCTCCCCTCTGGATCTCCATGGGTTTCCTCCGTTTTTCTGCACTCTTTCCTGCCCCATTCTCCCCTCTGGATCTCCATGGGTTTCCTCCGTTTTTCTCCAGTCTTTCCTGCCCCATTCTCCCCTCTGGATCTCCATGGGTTTCCTCCATTTTTCTGCACTCTTTCCTGCCCCATTCTCCCCTCTGGATCTCCATGGGTTTCCTCCGTTTTTCTCCACTCTTTCCTGCCCCATTCTCCCCTCTGGATCTCCATGGGTTTCCTCCGTTTTTCTGCACTCTTTCCTGCCCCATTCTCCCCTCTGGATCTCCATGGGTTTCCCTCCCCCCACTCCGTTCGCCTCAGCTTTGTCTGAGCAGCTTTTTTTTTTAAAGCCTTAATGTTTTGGATTTTCCTAATCGGCTTGCACGCATTATTGGCTTTTCCATTGATTCCTATGGGAAACATTGTTTCATCTTACGAACTTTTCACCTTACGAACCTCGTCCTGGAACCAATTAAGTTCGTAAGATGAGGTATTACTGTACTAGACTTAATTTTAACAAACGGAAGAAATGATAGAGGGAATAGAAAGAGAATGGACACTAGGTGAGAGTGACCATATCATTCTAAAATTCAACATTGTGCAATCACTAACTACAACACCCAACTCAATTACAGTCCCAGACTTCAGAAAAGCGGACTTTAACAAGCTCAGAGCGAACCTAAAGAATAAACTCTCGAAGGAATGTCTAAAGAGTAAATCCACACAGGAAGCCTGGGAAGCCCTAAAGAACACTATCACTGAGGCCCAAAACAATTCAATCCCCACAAAAAAGAAAAGCAGGAAAACTAAAATGAAACCAGCATGGCTAAACAAGGACCTCGCACACAACATAAAAGAAAAAAAAGCCAAATACAATAAATGGAAAGAAGGACTCATAACCAAGATAGAATATCAGCAAACAGCCAGAACCTGCAAGGAAAACATAAGAACAGCAAAAGCTCAACACGAACAGCACCTCGCAATGAAAATTAATGACAATAAAAAAAGCTTCTTCCACCACATAAACAACAAGAAAAAAATTAAGGAAACAGTCACCATACTAAAAAACAAAGATGGTAACAAAATCACCAACAACAGAGACAAAGCACAACTGCTCAATGCCTACTTTACATCAGTCTTCACACATAAAGGAACCACCAACCTACAACCTAACTGCAACTAACAGCCCTGGAACTGAACTCAACGCAGACAAAGCTACCATTAGGGACTACCTGCGGGAGTTCAACAAGTTCAAATCACCGGGACCTGACGGACTCCACCCCAGAGTCCTAAAAGAACTGGCAGACACCATAGCGGAACCTCTTCTCATCTACCAAAAATCTTGGGCCACTGGAGACCTACCAGATGACTGAAAATGAGTGGACGTAGATCCCATCCACAAAAAAGGTAAAAAGATGGATCCAAGCAACTACAGACCTATCAGCCTGACTTAAATACCTGGAAAAATACTGGAGAAAATAATAAAAAAAACAGATTTGCCACTACCTGGAAACAAACCAGATAATATCTAACAGCCAACACGGGTTTGTCAGAAACAAATCATTCCAAACCAATCTCATATCCTTTTTCAATACCATAACCAAATTAGTAGACCAGCGCAACACGGTGGACCTCATTTACTTAGACTTCAGCAAAGCTTTTGACAAAGTCAACCACTATCTCCTAAACAAATTTCAAAAAACCAGAGTAGACTACAACACTTGCAGATGTGTTAATAGTTGGCTGACCAACCGCACCCAATGAGTTGTCCTCAGCGGTTCCAAATCCACATGGAAGAACGTAGGCAGTGGGGTACCACATGGTTCTCTCCTGGGCCCTGGGCCCTTCAACATTTTCATCAACGACTTGGACGAGGGAATAGAAGGGCAACTGATCAAATTCGCAGACGATACCAAGCTGGCGGGGGCAGCCAATACCCTAGAAGACAGGCTAAAATTACAAAAAGACCTAGACAGACTAACACAGTGGGCTCACACCAACAAAATGATGTTTAACATCAACAAGAGCAAAGTCCTTCACCTAGGCATAAAAAACCCTGGACACACATAAAACCTGGCAGAAACCCCTCTTAGCAGTAGCGACTGCGAAAGAGATCTTGGAGTCTTGGTGGATAATCAACTAAACATGAGCCAACAATGTGCAGCAGCAGCTAAAAAAGCCAACACAATCCTAAGCTTCATCAACAGGGGAATACACTCCAAGACCAGGGAAGTCTTAATACCACTCTACTACGCCCTGGTCTGACCACACCTGGAGTACTGTATTCAGTTCTGGTCACCACACTTCAAAAGAGACATTGAAACTCTGGAGAAGATGCAAAAAAGAGCAACCCAGATGATTAAGGGACTCGAAACCAAGACTTACAAAGAGAGACTGAGGGAACTGAGGGAAGCTGACCAAGGAGAGATTCAACATGGAAATAAGGAGGAACTTCCTGACGGTCAGAGTGATCAACCAATGGAACAACCTACCAGCGGACCTTGTGCACTCCAACACTCTGGACATTTTTAAGAGAAGATTGAACTGCCACTTGACTGGTGTGCTATAGGGTTCCTGCTTGGGCAGGGGGTTGAACTTGATGGCCTTCATGGTCCCTTTCAACTCTAACAATAAATAAATAAATTCCACGTCATCTTGTGTCTTTGCTACTTACTTCTGGCTCAGCTGAGAAAAACATACTAAAGGGACTCTTTTCATCTGAATTGGCCATGTGCTTGTTGGCAAAATTCCTTCTTTATATCTCTCCCCTGTGACTGGTATTTAGCCAGCCTTGTAGTAACCACATGTATTCTGATTGATTGACTGATTTCAGATCACTTCCGAGCATCAACTACTGCAAAACAGAGTGAGGAAGGACAGGATGCAAGTTGAGTTATGGCTTCTACTAGTCAGCTGGGCAGAGGATTGATTTGAGTTCAGGGACTGCAAAAATTATGGTGACTTGGTTTCAAACTGTTGGGAGAAATTCAGGAGTGGAAAGAATAAGTGTGGAAGAGTTCTATAAGTACTGGAAATGAAATAACATTACAACTTTATGGGAGATTTGTGGGGTTTATCATGCCACTAAGAGATAGAATCTATTTTACTGTCTCAGTGGATGATACTGGAACAATATTAATGGAAGTGAGTGGTTATCATCAGGTTATCATCAGCACTGATGTAAAATAGAGCAATAAAATGAGAGTTCCTTCATGAAATTTAAATTTATATATAGGACTTGCCACTAGGCACAATTTATTTTCTCTGAAATTTGTTCCATGCCTGGCAAATATAATTCTGCATTTTGGTTCTACTCCCTCTTACAATTACTCATTCTTGTTTTGACTGTCTCCTTTCTCAAAAGAGAGAGGTACCATACTTTTCAGAGTATAAAACGCACCTTCCCCCCCCCCCCAAAAAAGAGGGTCAAAAACTGGGGGCGTCCTATATACCGAATGCTGCACCTGGGGAGGGGAAAGTTATTTGGCGGGACAGTGGTAATAGCTCAGTTGTTGGCAACAGACAGCTGATTGGCGGTATTCCAGGATATTGATCCAACCGCCAATCAGAAGGAAAGAACGAAGGGGGAGATAGCGAAGTTAATGATCGAAATGGTAGCTTCACTGGAGAAAATACTAGGCTTAATTTCCAGTGCCTGGGGTAGAAGTTAGTGTGCTCCGATCAGCCTTTGAGGACAGCAATATGGAGGAGCAGGGGGAGGCACCCCCGAGGTGGAGAAGGAAAGCAGGCAGTTTCAAAGGGCAAATACTCTGGTGCAATGAAAGGCTTTGGGGAAATGGTCCCATGCCGCAGCCGATCAGCAGAAACGCTTTCTGGGAGGGATGGGAGAAGCTGTTCTCCCTGCACTCTCCCTGCATGGTCCGAGTGCTAGAATCTGCCATGAGTGATACTTTTCCTGTTAGATCATTTTCGATCTTTTCTGCAAGTGGGGGCGAAGGTAGAGAGATAAGCAGCTTGTCAGGCCCACAGTCATTATGTGAAGTCAAAAGTTGGCCTGACAGTTTGGTAGTGATAGAGGAAATGGAGTGAGAGAGAGAGAGATGCCACCACACATTCCTTTCTGCTAATGCCATAGTAACAAACACAGGAAGGAATCAGGAACCCTGCATAGGATTGGTCCTCATGACGGCACTTGTGGTGTGGGCATGTGAAATGGGGTTTTGACCTGGATGTAATCTAAGGGACTCAGAGTTGGAATGATTCAAGTCGAATCCAGACATGGCTGTTAATAAATCATACTCTGCAAGAAGCATAGGCATAGAAATGGTTTATTTCTCAGATGCTATTTGGTTCGCTGACAATAATTCCAACTCTGCCGATCCGAAGAATGGAACAGAGGGAGTTAACCAAGAATCTGGAGGTGGAAGGGCTTGGAATGTACTACCCCCCTTTCCAGTAGGAACCAGACAGAATTCAACATTATCAAGGTAAAGAGGGGAGGAATAGGCTTGGGACTGAGATGAACAAGCCAGAAGTAACCTATCTTCCTGAATGGGGGTGGCTGAGCTGCCCATGGGTTTCTGAAGATTCCCTTTCCCATGCCCCCCTGAAGTTACCTCTCTACACGGCAAAAATGAATAATGTAACCTCCCCTTCAACCCCAGCTACTCCCTAAGTGAATTGCAAGATAGAGGCAAGCCGATGTCATATCAAAGGAATTCCTTTGTGGGGGGATTTCAAAAGCTGCTCGGCCCTCCTGCTTCTGCTCCTCTGATTGCATAATGAGAGGGCTCCTGAGCCGATAGAAGTGGAGACTCGTATTTTTCAATTAAAACAGGCAGGCAAGCCTGTGAAGAATTTTATGGAAGAATTTCAAATGATTGCCTATAACCTGAAGGGGTGGCCAGAAAACTGTTTGGTCCATATTTTCAAAAGTGTCCTTGATCCAAAGTTGAGAGAGGCGTGTGAACTGCAGGTGGGAGGCAGCTGGGCCATTTAAGATTGGTATGCCACGGCAGTTGCTTTGTGTGACATAATTCTTGTTGAGAAGGGACCTCCCCCACACCATGCAACAAAGGATCTTTTAAGAGGCCACCTTTTTCCTTGTCAGCTGGCTCCCCTTGTCAGGGGTTATGAGGGGAACTAATTGCTCCAGATGTGACCAGACTGACCATATTGGGACAGACTGCTTGATGTCCCTCTCCCCACCAAAACCAGAGCCATGCCTGGTAGCAGAAAGAGGATCTGAAGAAGCCCCTTTGCAGGGTCACTGGGCCTTTCAAACTACAGAGCTGTGCCCTCCTGAGGATTTTGCTAAAGGTGAAAACCCTATGACTTCAAGAACCAGCCCCGGTTGGAATGAGGAACCCGGTAGAGAGGACGACCCAATGGTGAGTGAGTCCATCCATCCGTTCATCATTAAAGCAAGGATTAAAGTAATCATCATGGGGGGGAAGGAAGAAGTACGGGCCCTGATAGATACAGGGTGCTTAAGATGCCTTATTAGCAAAACCGTAGTGGAGAAGTTAAAAATCCAGACCAGGCTTTTAGCAAAACCCATCTGTTTCCAGCAGGTAGATGGCTCTCTAGTGGGTGGAGTTCCTGCTATGCTCCTGACTGAGTTAGTGGAGCTGTGGATAGACCGGCACCATGAATTCTTGAGATTCATAGTCGCCCCCAAGATGTTGGAAACAGTTATATTGGGTCTGGCCTGGATGGACAAATGGACTCCCATCTTTCGTTGGGAGGGTGGGCATCGTAAGTTTTTAATCCCCTTGGTCTCTAACCCTTTTTCAGAGACTGACAGGGGAAACCCTCCTCCCCTGGAGGAGCCAGATTTGTCTTTAGCAGCGGTTACAATGAATGAAGGAACACTTCCAAATCTCCTGAAGGTGTACTTGGAATAGAGACTTGGGAAAAGTGTTCAGTGAGGAAGATTGCAATGAAATGCCCCCTCACAGACCTACAGACTGTATGATAGAATTTGAACCCTGGGGCAACTCTCCCAAAACCTAGGATGTATGCAATGTTACCGAAAGAATTGGGAGAGCTGAGAAATTACATAGACACCAATTTAAAGAGGGGATTCATCCAGCCTGTAAATTCCAGGACAGCAGCTCCCATTCTCTTTAAGAAGAAGATCGGAGGCTTTCGCTTAGTCATTGACTACCGAAATCTTAATGTGGTATGTGTGCAGAACACTTATCCCCTCCCACTCATGAAGGATTTACTAAATCATCTAGCCAAGGGGAAATTCTTTACCAAGTTGGACTTAAGGGAGGCTTATTACTGCATCAGAATTAAGGGAGGAGATGAGTGGGAAACCCCTTTCAATTGCCCATTAGGGAGTTTCCAATTTCGAGTGATGCCATTTGGTCTGAAAGGGGCCCCTGCTGTATTCACACAGTACATAAATGAAGTTCTACACACCCACCTCTACAACGGGGTTCTCGTGTACTTAGATGACATCCTTATCTACAGCCAGAATCTCCCTGACCACGTCAAGTTGGTGAGGCAAGTCTTGAAGAAGCTTTTGTCTGCTAAGCTCTGTGTGAAACTTTCCAAGTGCAAATTTCACCAGATGTCAGTAGACTATTTGGGATACCGCATATCCAGCGAAGGCATAGAGATGGACCCAACCAAGGTGAAGACAGTGCTTGATTGGCAAGCTCACCACACACACAAGCAATTACAGAGTTTCTTAGAATTTGCAAATTTCTACCGGCACTTCATTCCAGCTTTCGCAGAAGTTGCCTTGCCCTTAACCGAATTACTAAAGACTGGGTCAGCTCCTACTAAGCCCAGACCCTCTCAGCCAATCAGGTGGATGATGGAATGCCACAAGGCTTTTGAAAGACTCAAGACTTTTTGCAAAGGAGCCCATCCTGCAACATCCTGACCCCGAGTGGAAGTTTGTGATCCAGTCCGACGCCAGCGATGGGGCAATAGTGCTTTTACAAGACAATGGAAGGGGACAGTTGCTGCCTTGTGCATACCTTTCCAAGAAGCTGACCCCACCGAGAGGAAGTGGGCTTTCTGGGAGAAGGAAGCATTTGCTGTAAGTGTAGCACTGGGGACATGGAGGCATTTTCTGGAAGGCGGAGCCATTCCTTTTGAAGTATTGACTGACCATGAGAACCTTGAAGCATTAAAGACCCCTTGGAGGCTTTCCCCTAAGCAAGTACAGTGGGCCCAATATTTCAGATGGTTCAATTTTACACTGAAACATATCCCATTGGGAAGAACCTAATCTAATAAATAAAACCTCATTGCTGATGCTCTGTCATGAAAACCACAGTACAATAGAAAGAGAGAGGAAGAGGTACATCCGATCATCCCATGTCTTTCCCCGCATCCTGAAAGTAAGGAGAAAGCTGCCCCTGTTCTCACCCGAGACCAGACCAGGAGACAGGTTCCACCAGGGAATGGGAAAACAAATTAAAGTCGGCTTTGCCCACTGACCTGTGGTTCAACGATTATAAAGAAATCCTAACACTGAGGGAAGGGTTGGCTTGGAAGGGAACCAAGCTGTATGTGCCTGCCAGCCTGCGACTAAATATTCTCCAATGGAGTCATGACTCCAGACTACAGGACCACTTTGGGTTCCTGAAAACATTGCATCTGGCGCGGACACAGTTCTGGTGGCTCAGAATGAGAGCGGAAGTCAAAGATTATGTGAAATGTTGTGCCACCAGAAAACATAGGCCTGGAAATCCCCCTGGATTGCTGCAGCAAGTAGCCAATCCTATTAGGCCCTTGGAAGAAATAGCAATGGATTTCATAGTGGAGTTCCCCAAGAGCAAGGGAAACACTGTTATTTGGACTGTCGTTGATTTGTTCTCCAAACAAGCCCATTTCATTGCTTGTTCAGGGCTACCCACAGCCAGACATTTGGCTAAGTTATTCTTAAAACACATTTACAGATTGCATTGAGTCCCCCGCAGAATCATATCAGATCAGGGTGTCCAATTCACAACCAGATTCTGGAGATAATTTGTCCGCACCATTGGTTCCACCCAAGGACTCAGTTCTGTGTTTCACCCTTCCAAAAATGGAGCAGCAGAAAGAGCTAACGCCCTAGTGGAATAGCATCTTAGATGTTATGTGAGTTACCAGCAGAACAATTGGGCTGAGTTACTGCCTTTTGTAGAAGTAGCGTACAATAATTCTATACACAGTAGCACAGGACTAACCCCTTTCCAGATTACCAGTGGTCAAGATTTTGTTCCCATGCCAGAACTACCTACAGAACCTCCCTCGTCTATCACATTGGTGGAGTGGATGGAGAAACTGAAGAGAGGATGGGAGGATACCAAGAAGGCGCTGACGGAGGCAGCACAACCTACAAGAAACAAGCAGATAAGCAATGATCTCCCCAACCCCTTTTTCAAGTGGGAGATAAAGTTTTCCTCTTTACCAGATACATTTGGTTAAGGCTGCCTAGCAAAAAGTTAGGCCCAAAATTCCTGGGCACTTTCCCAATAGTGAAAGTAATAAACCTGGTCATGGTGCAGCTTGCGCTGCCTAAAATCCTAGGGAGGAGCCACCCTGTATTTCACTGCAGCCTGCTTAAGCCAGTGATCGGGTCCAACATTAGGCCACATGCACAGCCGCCCCCTTCCCCTGTAGTAATTCAGGGAGAACCTTACTATGAAGTGAAAAAAAAATTGTATTCCCGCATTTTCCAGGGAAATTTGAAGTACCTAATTCATTGGAAGGGGTACCCTCTGTCAGAGGCTACCTGGGTAAAGAGTCGGGATGTTGGTGCTAATAGGTTAGTCAAACAGTTCCATGAGAATTATCCAAACAAGCCAAAGGGTTCCAGAGGGGGAAGATAGGATGGTCTGGAACGATACTACCCCTATACTTATTCTATTGTTCCAGGAGATGGGTTTTGCGGAAAGGGAGGCCGCCTGTCAGGCCCACAGTCATTATGTGAAGTCAAAGATTGGCCTGACACAGTTTGGTAGTGATAAAGGAAACAGGGGTGGGGGAGTGAGTGAGAGAGAGAGATGCCACCACACACTTGTTTCTGCTAATGCCACAATAACGAACACAGGAAGGAATCAGGAACCCTGCATAGGATTGGTCCTCATGACTGTACTTGTTGGTGTGGGGATGTGATATGGGGTTTTGACCCGGATGTAATCTAAGGGACTCAAGAGTTGGAATGATTCAAGTCGAATCCAAACATGGCTGTTAATAAATCATACCCTGCGAGAAGCACAGGCATGGAAATGATTTATTTCTCAGATGCTATTTGGTTCGCTGACACAACTCTTCTTTCACTCCTTCCCTCCTTCTCAAAAGACTGCAACTTTGTCCCTCCCACTTCCTTTCCTGAATCTCCAATGATTATCTTTATGGCTCTTTGTAAATACAGCTAAAATTTTTAAAGAGCAATGTAGCCACAGTTAGAGGAGGACTAGCTCAGGAAGTTTGAATACCCTTGCAGCGTACCGTAATCCCCAATCCAGGGGTTTTCAAACTTGACAGCTTTTAGACTAATGAACTTCAACTCCCATTCCTGAACTAGCATGTCTGGAGGATTCTGGGAATTGAAGTCCACAAGTCTTAAAGTTGCCAGGTTTGGAGACCCTTACACCCCTAATCCCTAATCCAGGGTTTTTCAAACTTGACAGCTTTAAGACTAATGAACCTCAACTCCTATTCCTGAACTAGCATGACTGGAGGATTCTGGGAATTGAAATCCATAAGTCTTAAAGTTGTCAAATTGGAAGACCCCTGGGTTAGGAATTAAGGATGCAAAGGTCTCCAAACCTGACAACTTTAAGACTTGTGGACTTCAACTCCCATTCCTGAGCTAGCATGACTGGAGGAGGAATTCTGGGTGTTGGTCCACAAGCATAGTTCCCTCTAAGCTGCGCAGCGCGCTATAGCGCAGAGGTTTTTAACCCCCAGCCCAGGAATTTCAAATTCCAGCGCACAGGACCGATCGCTGCGCCGGAATTTGAAATTAAAGGAACTGCCGCTGCTCTGTAAACAACAGTTTGCAGCAACAGTTCCTTCAAGTAAAGGCGGGAAAGAAAGGGGCCAATTATAAGCCCGCTTTCTTCCACGCCCCTTAAATCCCAGACGTTCTCCGCGTACACACACCCCTCGCAGCCAAATGGTTGTTTAGCTGCTGGCCCGGTAAGGTAAGAAAACCATTGGGGGTCCCTGGGTCTGGCGGCGCGATCTGCTGCCAAGCCTTCTAAGCATCCATGGGGTGGGGGTGGGAACAAGGGTGGGGGGTGATGACCGGGGGCCCTGGGCCAGGCCGCCGGCCTACCGCGGCTTCCCTGGCTTGCCACGGCCCGCCCACCGCCGCCCAGACCCGGCCGCCTTCCCGCGCCGCCGTGGCTTCCCCGGCTTCCCGCGGCTTTCCTGGCTTCCCGCGGATTTCCCGGCTTGCCGCGGCCCGCCTGTGGCCTCCCAGACCCGGCCGGCAGCCTACCGCGGCTTCCCGCGCCACCGCGGCTTCTCCGGCTTGCCACAGCCCGCCCACCGCCGCCCAGACCCGGCCGCCTTCCCGCGCCGCCGTGGCTTTCCTGGCTTCCCGCGGATTTCCCGGCTTGCCGCGGCCCGCCTGTGGCCTCCCAGACCCGGCCGGCAGCCTACCGCGGCTTCCCGCGCCGCCGCGGCTTCCCTGGCTTGCCGCGGCCCGCCCGTGGCCTCCCAGACCCGGCCGGCAACCTGGTTCAGAATTCTTTTTTTCTTGTTTTGCACCTCTAAAATCTAGGTGCATTTTATATTCAGTTGCGTCTTATATTCTGAAAAAGATATGTTAATGTTGTTATCCTGGTTTATGATAATCAAAATTTGATATGTTGGAAATCTAAATACTTGAACTAAATTGCCTCTCATTTAAAAGAAGAGAACAATGTAAGTTCTTTTAAAAGAAGAAGAATATGAATAGAAACAAGAGAGACAATTGTTAAATGGAGATGACCATCCGAGAAGGGACCTAGCAACAAGGACAGAAAACAGACTGCCTCATTTGTGATTACAATTGAAATCCTGTAATCATGGGTTGGCTCCAAGTTGTCTATTTAAGCAGAAACCAAAACCTAAAACTTAAAGAACTGGAAAAGTACACTACTAAGAATAGAAGCAAAACCATTAATACTACTGAATTGGAATATGGTCTTAAACATAGCATTATATTATAAACATTAAATCTGAAAGCACAAAGTTTTTTTTTAATCAACCATTCTAAATATAGACACAGAAGACTATTGGCTTGATTTGACCAAAATGTTTTAAGCCATAAGAAAGTACAAAGAAAGAACTTTGTAAATTCTGTTCAGTTATAACTAGGGGTTTTGCATCCCCTAATATTTGCAATCAAATATTTGCCCATTTCTAAATATACACATCTTTCTGGTGTTTCTGAAAAATAATAATGAAGTTCCAGATACCTGCAGCAAGTATTAACTGGTGAAGAAGTATGAAGAAATGACTCTACAAATCAGTAACATTTACTATAAAAGTATATTTATAAAGACTACAGATTATTTTACTGGGGTTGTTCAATATGTTGCTGTTTGTTTTTCAGTATTTTTTATGTAAGAGTTTGAAATAAGCAATTTTATTAACTTTTTCTGCCAGAATTAGTGACATACAGCTGAAACTTGAAAAATTAGAATATCGTGTAAATGTTCATTTATTTCAGTAAAAGTAAAGGTGAAAATATATAAGAGATATTCATAACATGCAAGACAAGATAATTCAAGCCATGATTTGTCATAATTGTGATGATTATGGGATACAGCTCATGAAAACCCCAAATCCCCCAACTCAGAAAATTAGAATATTACATGCAATTAAAAAAAAGGATTGTACATATCAGACTTCTGAAAAGTATAAGCATGCTTATGTACTCAGTACTTTGTTTGGACCCCCTTTGCAGCAATTACTGCCTCAATACAGCCTGGCTTGGACGCTATTAGCCTGTGGTATTGCTGAGGTGTTATGGAAGACCAGTGGCCTTTAGCTCTTCTGCATTGTTCCATGTCATGTCTCTCATCTTTCTCTTGGCAATGCCCCATAGATTCTCTTTGGAGTTCAGGTCAGGCGAGTTTGCTGGCCAATCAAGGACAGTAATCCCACGGTCATTGAAGCAGGTTTTGGTGTTTTTGGCAGAGTGGGCAGGTGAAAAGTCCTGCTGGAAAATTGAAATCCCCATCCCCATAAAGCTTGTATGTGGAACGAAGCAAGGAGCACTCCAAAATCTCCCGATAGACGGCTGCGTTGACCCTGGACTTAATGAAGCAGAGTGGATGAATACCAGCAGATGACATGGCTCTCCAAATCAACACAAACTGTGGAAACATTACACTGGACCTCAAGCATCTTGCAGTGTTTGCCTTTCCATTCTTCCTCCATATTTTGGGTTCTTGGTTTCCAAATGAGATGCAGAAGTTTCCACCAAAGGGGGCCAAATAAAGTACTGAGTACATGTGCATGCTTATACTTTTCAGAAGTCCAGTATTGTTTTTAAAGACATATTAGCTATATTAATTGGATTTTTAGATGTGTATACTGTATATTGTTTTGATATGTTGTGAGCCGTCCCGAGTCCTTGGAGAGGAGCGGCATATAAATCCATTTATTTATTTATTTAATTAATTAAAATATCGTTTCCTTGGAAATGTACCATAACACCCCTATCAAAGTATACATGGATCAATTAATATAGAAGTAGCAAACCTACATTCAGGTAGGTTTTGACCTACAATCATTTGTTTGGTGTGACCACTTGAAGTTACAACAGCAGTGAAAAAGGTTACTTATCATTTTTCACACTTACATCTATTGCAATATTCTTATGTTCACATGATTAAAATTCAAATGTTTGGCAGCTGGCATGTATTTATGATGGTTGCAGTGTCCTGGAGTATGAGGCACAGTGGTTCAGTTGCTTAATGGTCTCTGCTTCGTGGTTCGAGCCCTAGCACTACATGGCAGGGTAAGCTCCTATCATTTGCCTCAACTTTTGTCGATCTAGCAATTTGAAAGCATGTTCTATGCAAGTAGATAGATAGGTACTACTTTGTTGGGAAGATGAGCTAGTGCTCAGTGCAATCAGTCAGGTTCCTGACAGCTCTGAACCTTCCTGGTTGTGGCACCTACTTGTGAGGTGGGTGCCCTGGAAGGGGGAGAAGCGAGCAGATCTTGGGTGATGTTGCAAGAAGAGCTGTTTGTCTTTCTTTTTGGTGTGAAGCTAGCTTTCCCTCCTGTGGTATACCTTGGAAAGCACACAAGCATGTCCTCTAACAGACCTCTGCAACTGCAGTGTGGAAAAGAAAAAAGTCTGTTTCATTGATATTGCAATACCAAGTGATACACGAATTGAAGAGAAACAACTAGAAATTACCTGCTGCACCACCCCGGCTGGTAGGTGGGTGGGTAGGTAGGTAGGTAGGTAGACAGACATACAGACTGACAGATAGATCTCTTCTGAAATAAAAGCCCACTCACATCCTCTTGCAAACGGAAATTTCCAGAAACAACTTTTTGCAACAAGCCGAGTGCCTATGAATGAGATACATTCGGAGAAACCCTTTAGGAGAAACCCTCCCATCCTACCACCTCTCACAGTACTAGGACAACACAGTATCAACAGTATCGCTGTCCTAGCCAAAATGGTCACCTAACATGAAAAATATCATCAAAAAAGCAGAACAAAGAATGTTCTTTCTGCGCCAACTCAGGAAGCTCAAACTGCCCAAGGAGCTGCTGATACAGTTCTACAGAGGAATCATTGAGTCTGTCAAATACACCTCTATAATTGGTTTGGTTCTGCAACCCAACAAGACTGACAGAGACTTCAGAGGATAATCAGAACTGCAGAAAAAACAATTGCTGCCAACCCGACTTCCATTGTAGACCTGTATACTGCAAGAGTCAAAAAGAGGGCTGTGAAAATATTTACCGACCCCTCACATCCTGGACATAAACTCTTTCAACACCTGCACTCAAAAACGTCGCTACAGAGCACTGCACACCAAGACAACTAGATACAAGAACAGTTTTTTCCCAAATGCCATCACTCTGCTAAACAAATAATTCCCTCAACACTGTCAAACTATTTACTAAGTCTGCACTACTATTACTACTAGTTTTTTCTCATTCCTATCACCCATTTCCTCCCACTTATGACTGTATGACTGTAACTTGTTGCTTATATCCTTAAGATTTTTATTAATATTGTTTCTTTATTGCTTATTTGAACCCTATGTCAATCACTAAGTATTGTACCACATGATTCTTGACAAATGTATTTTTTTTCTTTTATGTACACTGAGAGCATATTCGCCAAAGACAACTTCCTTGTGTGTCCAATCACACTTGGCCAATAAAATTATTCTATTCTATTCATTTGTATCCATTCACAAAGGCAGAGTGCTCCCTGTGAATAAATATTCAGAATCCAGACAGCTCCATTCATAAGCAAAGTGCTACCAGCTACAGCTTTCGCAAGGAGCGAAAGCTGAGCAGATTAAAGATATGAAAACAATGACACTTGTGTTTGCACTCTCTCATCCAACCTCAAGGATAGGGCATGATCTCCCAGACACAATGGGGGTCAGGGAAGAATAATTAGAATACTAAAAGAGCACTCTCAAGCACAGAAAGTAAATACAACCGACCTGGACACCGCTCAGACACAAAGCCCTAAAACCACATAAAACCCACCACTCACCAGGCTGTTTTGTTAGTTTTCCTAGAACCAGTTATTGCTGAAATAGCTTCTGACCACCAATAAAGAAAACCTTTTCAAGTAGTGGCACCCTTGTTTCTTCTAGATAGGGACTCAAGCCAATTCTTCCTATAAAAGGTCATAAAATGGGACATGGGTTAACTTTTATGCTTAGCAATGGTAATGTGGGGGGTCAATTGTGATTGTAAGTGGAAGATTACCTGTACAGTATATCAATCCAGAGGCCTCTCCATCTTATTGCCATGCCTCTAATATTCAAGAAGCTCCCTTTTCACTGTGGAAGAGCGCACAGAGTGGGCCTTCTCCGGGTCCCGTCAACTAAACAATGTCGGTTGGCAGGCCCCAGGGGAAGAGCCTTCTCTGTGGCGGCCCCGATTCTGGAACCAGCTCCCCCCAGAGATTAGAATTGCCCCTACCCTCCTCGCCTTTTGCAAACTCCTTAAAACCCACCTTTGTCGTCAGGCATGGGGGAACTGAGATATCTCCCCCGGGCCTATACAATTTATGTATGGTATGCTTGTGTGTATGTCTGTTTAATAATGGGGTTTTTTAATATTTTAAATTGTAAATTATTAGATTTGTTATAAACTGTTTTTATTGTGTTGTGAGCCGCCCCGAGTCTACGGAGAGGGGCAGCATACAAATCAAATAAATAAATAAATAAATAGCCACCAAGATCTTGTGCAGTCTGGAAATGCAATCAAGACGTGCCTAGTGGATAACCTATATTTAACAGACTAACTGAGTTGGAAGAGACCTTAAAGGTCATCTAGCTCAACCCCTGCCCAAGCAGGAGACTCTACATCTGCCTCTACCTAGGATCGAACTCAAAAATCTGATTGTGAGGCAAGAATTCCACCTCTAGGCCTACGTTTCAGATTGTCTATCACAGTGTTTCCCAACCGGTGTGCCGCGGCACACTGATGTGCCGCGAGACATGATCAGGTGTGCCGCGAAGAAAGCAGCTCAGCTTCTGGTCTCGAAACTTTTTGCGAAGAGCAAAAAGTTGTGAGAACGGAAGCTGAGCTTCCTTCTTAGCGCCTTCCAAGTTTTCCGGCAACTGCAGCGCCCCGCCCAGCTGGAGCTTCCCTGGCGGCTGCAGCAGGTGAGCTTTGGGGCCTGGTGGGAGGATAGCGGCAGTGGAAGGGCGGCACGCAGCGGGAGGGTGATGGTGGCGGCAGCGGCAGCAGCAGCGGGTAGTAGCCCCCCCTCTCCCCCCTCTCTCCCCCTTTTTCTCAGCAGCCTCAGCGGGTAATAGCCGTGGGGCGGCGGCAAGATCGTCAGCTGTGAGGCGGAGCTCCGGAACAGGCACCAACGGAACAGGCACCAACGGGAGAGAGAGAAAGATAGCAAGAGAGAAAGAATGAAAGAGATAGCAAGAGAGGCAGAGAGAGCAAGGGAGAGAGAGACATAGAGGGAGGGAAGGAGGGGGAGAGAAAGAGCAAAAAAGAGGAAGAAAGAGGGATGGAGAGAAAGAAGGGAAGGAAGAGAGAGAAAGAGGGAGGGAGAAATAGAGCAAAATGGAGCAAGAGATTTTTTTTGGTCCAAACTTTTCTTTAGGGCCCCCCCCCCCCCGTTCAGTGTTCCCCAGGATTTTGAAAATATGGATAATGTGCCGCAGCTCAAAAAAGGTTGGGAAACACTGGTCTATCATAGCCATGTCCTAATACATTGCCATGTTGACAATTGCTTTTAACTAAATACCTCATTATAAATTTTTTGCTTTTCCCTTGGTGTAGTATGTATGTGGCCTTATTCTTCATGATAGTTACCAACATAGTGTTATGAACTTTACCATCTTTTTTGAAGGGGTTTACTGTATGTGCACTCCTCATTTCTGTCTCTCTTACAGTCTGTCCTTGAGAGAAGCTTTTTCTATGAGAACTAGGAACTCATTGAATCAGGCATTCATGCTTATTTATGTCCAGCAGGGAGGTTAGTACACTGTGGTGGTCCTGATGTGATCTTTCTTTTTATTGTTAAAGGCACATGAATTCTATCAGAAAAAAACTGCAGTAACTATAATGCTAAAACGTACAAGACAAGTGAGGAAGTATTTAGCTATTCCTTTCTCCTTTTCCAAAAGCAGGACAATTTTCTCAAGGAAAATTTGAAACACAATCTTTTGCCAACAAAGCACTTGACTGACATAGCTATGATGACTCAGGTGCTGATTAGGTTTGCTATAATTGATTTAGTCTGGGTTCAGATGAAACACATAATCATGTTCTGCTTGCACTAGAGATGATATAGCACAGAGAGCAAAGAGTTGGGGGGGGCACTGAGCTGATGTCAGTCTATGTGGTGATGTCACTGCAATGAGAAATAGATTTGGCCAGCACTAGGCTTTGCTTATTTAGCTGGAGGTTGAATTAGGCAGTGACCAGGCACAATAGAAAAACTGGTGCCTTCTTCCTTCCCTTCCCATCTCTTCCTCCCTCCCTCCCTCCCTCTTTCTTACTCCCTCCTCCCCCACCAGTAGCATCGTGACCAGTTAGGAGTTAGAAAGCTCTTTTATTGTCTTGATAAAGAGGCTACATAAGCTCTTGATTTATGTCAGGAAGGAGATGCCAGCCCATGACATGGACTGTGATGTCTCTTCTCTAGTTACCTGTGTAGTGGATATAGAGGTATTTACCAATGAAGATGTGAAGGTATGTGCATGTCTTTCATTCTGCAGAGATGCTTCTGACAAGGACAAGAATGTTTGATGTCCTGCAAGAAAGCAGATCAGATTGTCATGATTATTACCATAACAACCAGAATATTGGGAATCTTGTATGAAAAAATTAGGGAGCTATTTTTTTAAATCTCACTTTTAAAATGGATTTATGATGTAATTAATCTAAGAGTTGCGTCACAAATGAAACCCTAATTAAATGGAAAGTTCTGCTTTTTTCAATGTGATGCTTACACAATTGACCTATCTTTTTAAAGTAAATAAAGGAATAAATTGTAAATGTGTATGGATGTGTGTTTTCTGAGTATAATTGTTCTGTGCTGAAGCTGGGTTGACCTTCAGGTGTTTGTATGTTAATGTATTGTTTAACTGAAAAAAATATTTATGGCTTTGTACCACATAGCCAATAGTTGAGTGATTCACCCAAATTAAAGGATTATTTCTGCCAAAGTTGGATAGTTTTACTTTTTTGCATAACATTTTGAAAACTTGAGGTGCATTTCTCTGATTTCTTATCGGTCTCCTGTTGTGTATATCGATAGTGATTTTTTTCCCTTTCCCCTTAAGATGTTGCCAAACATCTTAAAACTTAAAAAGAATATTGTGAAAACTATTAGTGTATGTAGTGAGAAAATCTTTTCTTTTAAGTGATACTTGTAAAGAGCAAAGTGCATTGTATCTGTCCATCTCACTACTGCAGCATAAAGGAAAGGAAAGCCCTGAAGAAGCAGGCAAAATAATTACTACAAATTGTTTTATTTTCTGTAAATTGTATTGTGGCAGAGGATGGATAAAATGTATTATCAGTTTGTTTTTTAAAAACTAAAATTCTTAATACGATAAGATCTAGTATTTCATATTCACACTGTGCAATCAATATACTTTTAAATAGATTTATTCCTTTAGGGAGCATTTGATAAGATGAAACTCCACTTGGGTCCTGATTTCTTTCTCTTCATTGGGGTTTGTGTGTGAAAGAGGAGGGAAGGGGGGCTTATGCATGCAGTATCTTCTGTTTGTTGCAAGATGAGATTTGATGTAGTCTACATAATGTAAAGATGAGGATGTAATCAAATACTAGAAATTTATTGGAATACCTAACAGCATCTCGATCAAAGTGAAGCATCTCTATCAACATTTAACTATTGTTTTTCTTTTAAGGCATACCCAGAATCCAAAGCCATGGTCAAAGTCACTGCAGTATATAATGGTACTCCAAATATAGCCAGGCTGGGAAAAAAGTGAAGGGATGATCACCAGATTCAGTCTTTGAGCAGTTTTCAATTAAAAGCTTGCCGGATGACAGGAAATACTCAACGTTTTGTTATCTATGTAGAAATACTTATTCTTACATAAGAAAAGGCCTCCATTCGGGTTTATTTCAAAACAAGCCATCAAGGACAAGGGAACGAACAATTATAAACAGGGGTCTTCAAACTTGGCAATTTTAAGATTTGTGGACTTCAACTCCTAGAATTCTCCAGCCAGCAGAGCTAATGTTAGCATAGCTGACTGGAGAATTCTGGGAGTTGAAGTCCACAAGTTTAAAGTTGCCAGGTTCGAAGACCTCGAGCTATATGTTACTCATATAGTTGATGCCACATAAATGAAGTTCTTTGGACAGGAAAAAAGAAAGTTGAAAAACGTTGGGCATATTTGTTGGCAGCTTATAGTCAGGAACACTCAGTTTGGATCCTGTAAATCCATTCCATAATGTAGGTTGAGGGGCAAATGTTACAAAGCTAATCCTAGGGAAAGAAAAAAATTGCAGCAGTGATTTCCAAGGAGAATCATTTGGGGTATCCACATGGACAAGGTCAATCATTTTCTTGGCAAAAATGCCAGTAGACATTGGGAAGGAAGAAGCAAAAGTAGTGAAGGAATTTAGTCTCCATTACCAGGAAGCTACAAAATTCTCCAAAGGCTGCTCTTAGAAGGATTCCTCTCTACTTTTCATCTAGAGTGCTGATGAGCCTGTGCAGTGATTTGTTTTTCTCCATTGGTTGCTTTTCCCTTTTGATCTCCTCTGTTAGAGAAGCACAGGATAGGCCTCTTTTGCTCCTACCATTTTTGAATTGATCAAGGTAAAATATAGTTTCCAGGAGCAGCAATGGTGACTACTTTGGCTGATTGCTCATTTTTCTGAGCAGCAATGGTGCGTTGCTCTCGGTTCAGCCTGGTTCTAAGAAAGGCTCTCCCCACCCAGAAGTGTTTCACACAGCATAAACCAATAGTAAAGGATTTTAGAAACCATTACTGCTGAGAAGGTAGAGCAAAGGGCAGCAATAGAGAAGACAAGTGGCAGCAGTTGTCATTGACAACACGTGTGCATTTGGAAAGGCAGTTATCAGAAAAGTAAGGAGAAGCCACTACCAGTAGTATTTTACATAGTCAAGTTAATGGGCATGTTGCTGAACACCTCCCGCCATCCCCACCCCATTGGGCAAGTCTCGCTCTTAAAAATCATTTTTTCACAAGTTATAACCAACAGGTAAACTGTTTTTAGATATTATCAATGAGGCTATACTGCTTCTATTTTATAATTTAAATTTTCTTTGCTAGCAGCAGAACTCTATCTATCTATCTATCTATCTATCTATCCATCCACTCATCTATTTCCATGCATCCATTCATCCATCCAATGAAAGAGTGATGGAGAGAGAGTGGGAAATGATATTTAGTTTAATGTATATAATCTGTTTAGTTCTTCCTATTGCGAAGAAAATCTAAAACAAATTAAAGAATAAATTACTCAGTTTATCAAAATTCTCATACAAGCTACTGTAACAATAATGATTAATTGTTTACCAGTTTAGTTTGCCAGTTACAAGTAAAAGAATTAAATAACTTGTACGTGTTTCCAGAACACTGACAGAAAATACATCAAAGCATTTGATGTAGATTGAATGCCAGCACCCTCCAGAAGAAGTAATATTGTCTCCATGGCTTAGTTGAGGACTTCCTGTAACATTTAGATGAAATAGGCCTATTGTCTAATCCAGCAGGGTTCCTCAATTGTGCTCACATTGAATATAATGACACAAATCATGAGAAACTATACAATCATGAAACCAGAGCAACTGATGTAAGAGCAGATTATACAGAGGAGTGCTACATCAACATGATGGTTTTATTTCAGCATTAAAGGGTGTGCTGTAGCCAATCAAAAAGCATATAAAATACATCAGAATCTAAACAATAATAAATATAAAAAGCTAAAATATATAAACAAAAAGTATATAAAAGCAACATCTGAAATCTTGTAAGTTTTTATAATTATATCATTATCATGAAGGGATTGGATACTGTAGCCTAGAGGATGATTCTCTGCCTTACAAGGCAAAGGTTGCAGGTTCAAGTCCCAGTGGGTATGGCTAGCTGATGAGGCCAAAATAAGGCCAAAATAGATCTATCCTAGTCTCCCTTAATTTTCAAATTCAACAAAAGCATGGGCCGAGAGGGTATGGCTAGCTGATGAGGCCAAAATAAGGCCGAAATAGATCTATCCTAGTCTCCCTTAATTTTCAAATTCAACAAAAGCATGGGCCGAGAGGCAAAAAGAGGAGCTGTGATGTTCCTTCAATATACCAGGGTGATTCGACACAAAATGTAACTCTTCCCTGGTACAGAGCTGAAGGGATTGGATACTGTAGCCTAGAGCAGCGTTTCCCAACCGGTGTGCCGCGGCACACTAGTGTGCCGCGAGACACAGCCAGGTGTGCCGCGACAGCGACAGCTGGGCGGGGAGCTGCCGGTGCCTCCGACCTCCCGGCTCCTGCCCGATGCCGCGGTTTCTGGCGCTCTCCTGCTGCGCCCCAAAGAAGGAAGGCAGGAAGAAAGAGAGCTTCATTCTTCCTGCCTTTTTCCCGCCTTCAATGGTGTCGGCGGCAAGTGTCCTTTGGGGCCCGGTGGGAGGGCACTGGCAGCGGAAACAGGCTGCCGGCTGCAGCGGCCCCGGGCACCGTTCCCTATAGGCTGCGCACGCCAACGCACCCCAAAATGCCCCCCGCGCACCCTTTTCCAGGGGCGCACAGGGAGCCGCGACCACCCGCCCGCCTGCCCGATTTCCCTCCGCGCGGCTGGGGACGCGGATCCACCGCCCTCGCCAGCCCGATCTCCCTCCACCCGAGTGGGGAGGTGGATTCGCCGCCCCTGCCAGCCCAATTTCCCTCCAGTGGCTGGGGACGCGGATCCACCGCCCTCGCCAGCCCGATCTCCCTCCACCCGAGTGGGGAGGTGGATTCGCCGCCCCTGCCAGCCCAATTTCCCTCCAGTGGCTGGGGACGCGGATCCACCGCCCTCGCCAGCCCGATCTCCCTCCACCCCAGTGGGGAGGTGGATTCGCCACCCCCGCCAGCCCGATTTCCCTCCAGTGGCTGATCTCCCTCCGTGTGGGAGGGGGGGCGACGAACCGACGACCGGGGGCTGTCCGTCCGTGTTGGGTGGTGCAGGGCAGGCACAGGCAGCCCCAGGGGAGAACAAGGGAGGGAGAGAAAGGAAAGAGAGAGAAAGGGAGGGAGAGAAAATTGAATGAAGGAGGGAGAGAAAGAAAGAGTAAGAAGTAGAAAGGATAGAGAAAAAGGAAGAGAAAGGGAGGGGGAGAAAGGAAAGAGGGAGGAAGGGGGGAGAGAAAGAAGATATGAAGGAGGGAGAAAAAGAAAGAGAGATAGAAAGGAAAGAGGGAGAGAAAGGAATGAGAGAGAACGGGAGGGAGAGAAAGGGAATGAAAGAGGCAGAAGGGGTGAGAGATAGAAAGGATAGACAGAAAGGGAGAGAAAGGAAAGAGAGAAAGGGAGGGAGAGGAAGGAAAGAGAGATGAGAGAGGAAGGAGGAGACAGAAAGAGAAGAAGGAAGGAAGAGAGAAAGAAAGGGATGGAGAGAGAAAGGAAGGAAGAGAGAGAAAGAGGGAGAGAGAAATAGAGCGAAAGGGAGGAAGAGAGATTTTTTTTATCCAAACTTTTTTTAGCGCCCCCCCCCCCCCAATGTTCCCCAGGATTTTGAAAATATGAAAAATGTGCCGCGGCTCCAAAAAGGTTGGGAAACACTGGCCTAGAGGATAATTCTCTGCCTTACAAGGCAAAGGTTGCAGGTTCAAGTCCCAGTGGGTATGGCTAGCTGATGAGGCCAAAATAAGGCCGAAATAGATCTATCCTAGTCTCCCTTAATTTTCAAATTCAGCTTAAACATGTGACACACACACACATATATATATATCTTATGTCGGATCACCCTGGTAAAAAAAAACAAAAAAAACATTTAACACACACACACACACACACACACATATATATATATATATATATATAAATTATGATAATGATATAATGTTCGCCTGAGAACAAGGACCAGAAACACCAGCCTGAAGATGACAAGTGAGACCTCGTCGAAACATCGACAGAAATTTCCAAATCCTACACGGGAAGAAACCCGAATATACCAAGACCGTCATACCTGTACCCGTGAAAATCTACGGATATATATATATATATATATATATATATATATATATATATATATATATATACACACATACATATATCAGAGACTAAATATTATATATATATATATATATATATATATATATATATATATATATATATATATATATATATCAGAGACTAAATATGATATATACACCAGAGATTAAATATGATAATTATAAAAACCTACAAGATTTCAGATGTTGCTTTTATATATACAGTACTTTAGATTTATATCTTTTAGCTTTTTATATTTATTATTGTTTAGATTCCGATGTATTTTATATGCTTTTTGATTGGCTGCAACACAGCCTTTAATGCTGAAATAAAACCACCATGTTGATGGTGTATATTATTATTATTATTATTATTATTATTATTATTATTATTATTTGCATTTATATGCCGCTCAACTCCAAAATGAACTCTGAGCAGCTAACAACGGTTATAAATACAATACAATATATGTATATTTGATTGTACCCTGCCTTCCTTGTGCTGGTCTTTGACCATAATAAATATTTGATTTGACCTTGCTGATTTAATTTGATTTGATTTCATCTTGCTGTCTGCAGACAAATACTGCTTCTACTCAGCAGTTTTGTCTCCTTACTCCCAGGGAGGGAGGCAAGGTGACCAAGCACCTCTCTGGTACTGAAGGCACGGCTGTTGGCTTTACCTTCTCCTTGACTCAAGGTTGGCTTTAGTAAAATTGTCACTATAACCCACCACTCCTCAATTGTGCAGTATAGTGTAATTTGCTCTAGACGTATTTCTCCTGAAAGCAAAATTGGCAAAGGACTTCCTCCTTTTTCCTCTCACTCTTCATTTCCATGTGCTGATTAAACATGGTTCCTTATCTATGTTACAATATGGATTTATAGCATATAAAATGCATACTAAATGTCTGACTTATTTCCTCTATCTCCCATTTATCATTTATTTCCCAAATATTTATCATTCTTTGCCTACTTGGGTTGGAAGCCAACACATAAGCTTAAACTGATATTTTAAAGAGAGGAACACCACATTTCCTCCTCAGCAATGTAATTCTGCAGGTGATTACTAAGTCCAGTAGTGGATTGCTACAGGTACAGCAGAGAACAGCGCACTGGTAGCAAATGGTGCACTGCACTTGCAGCTTCGGTTCTCTTGCGCACACGCATGCATATCCCAGCATGTTTGGGCTTCTGCACAGAGAGCAAAATCTTGTGAGGGGATGCACATGTGTGTGAAATTTTAGCGATTTTTTCAGCGAATCTGGGTAACTCTCTAACAAACAATTCGCATTCAGAAAAAAACTATCCTGCAACCTGCAGCTCCTCCACTGCAAAAACATATGGAAAACTCATCTAGATCAAGAAAAATAAATAGATGCAATTTATATTGACTTCTGCAAAGCCTTTGATTCAGTGGTCCATGACAAACTACTCCTAAAACTCAAATCCTATGGCATCTCAGGATCCCTCCACAGCTGGATTACAACATTCCTGTCAAACAGACAACAAGTGGTCAAAATAGGAAGCACCATATCCACCCCTGTCCCTGTTCAAAGCGGTGTTTCACAAGGTAGCATACTGGGTCCAACGCTCTTCATTCTCTACAATGACATTTGCGATCATATCACAAGCAACTGTGTTCTCTTTGACGATGATGTAAAACTCTTCAACACCACCAATAATACAACTCCTCTTCAAAAAGACCTAGGCTCTGTTTCTGATTGGTCTCACACATGGCAACTCCAAACCTCAACTAGCAAATGCTCTGTCCTACACATCGGCAAGAAGAATCAAAACTCCAAATACAAACTGAATAAACAAATTATTACAGAAAACCCCACTTGGTTAAAGACCTTGGAATACTAATAACAAAATACTTAAGTGCCAAAGCCCACTGCAACAACATCGCCAAGAAGGCTTCAAGAGTTGTTAACCTAATCCTAAATAGCTTCTGCTCCAGCAATCTCACTCTACTTACCAGAGCTTACAAAACTTTCACCAGACCCATCCTCGAATACAGCTCATCTGTTTGGAACTCATACCGCATCTCAGACATTAACACCCTCAAAAATGTCCAAAGATACTTCACTAGAAGAGCCCTTCACTCCTCCACTCGAAACAGAATACCCTACGAAACTAGACTTACAATCCTGGGTCTAGAAAGCTTAGAATTACAATGCCTTAAACATGGTCTAAATATTGCCCACAAAATCATATGCTGCAACGTCCTGCCTGTCAACGACTACTTCAGCTTCAACCACAACAACACAAGAGCACACAACAGATTCAAACTTAATATTAACCGCTCAAACTTGACTATAAAAAATATGACTTTAGTAATCGTGTTGTCAAAGCATGGAACTCATTACCAGACTCCGTAGTGTCATCCCCTAACCTCCAACATTTAACCCTCAGACTATCCATGGTTGACCTCTCCAGATTCCTAAGAAAGTCTAAGTCTTCGGAGAGGGGCGGCATACAAATCTAAATAATAAATAAATAAATAAATAAAATGAATTTGTGTACTATGATATAAAATTAATAAAGGAAAGATTTTGGATATATAAAGATAATTTAGTCATAAAATTCAATTCTCTTCACTGTTATTTTTCTTATATTTATCACATTTACAGAGATACAATGGACTTTCAAGATAACTAGATGACTTTTTTACCATTACAGGAGAAATTTGAGAGATTGTTCCGTGCTTATGATGACCGTGTGACATTTCAACTGTTTAAAAGTTGTGGACGCATAAAAATTGACTTCAACAATCCAAAATCAGCTGCTAATGCTAGAACAGACCTTCATGAAACACAGTTCCAAGGGAAGAAACTAAAGCTTTACTTTGCAAAGGTAAGATCCTTTTTTATTCAAGCATTTTCTTCACACAGATGCTAATGAGGTAATTTAAATTTTGAGCATATTTATGTCAGAGAAGAAACCAGAACTAATCATAATAATGTGTGTATGAGTAAAGTGCACAAAATATGAATCAATTGCGCTGAATTGCGCTGAAAGGGACGTTGGAGGTCTTCTAGTCCAACTCCTGCACAAACAGGACACCCTATGCAATTTCAGACAAGTGACCATCCAGCCTCTTCTTAAAAACTTTTGAAAGCAAGCTGCTCCATTGGTTAATTGTCCTCACTGTTAGAAGTTTCTCCTTAATTCTAGGTTGCTTCTCTCCTTGATTAGTTTCCATCCATTGTTTCTTGTCCTGCCACAGCAGGGTCTTGATGCAACTAAGTCGACTCCCTCTTCTTTATAGCAGTCCCTGAAATACTGGAATCCAGGAAAGTTAACTTTAATCTAAGTAAGTTTGATACAGTGGCTAAGGTACCAGGTTATGCTAGAAACTAGGAGACTGTGAGTTATAGTCAGCCAGCTGGGTAAACTTGGGCCAACTTTCTCTCAGCCTTGGAAAAGATACAATGGCAATGGCAAACCACTTCTGAAAAACCTTGGCAAGAAATATTTAGGGACTAGTCTAGGCAATCTCTGAAATTGGACATGATTGCACGGAAGAAAAAAAACCCCTTTGCTCTGCCCCAAGATAATTGAAGCCAAAAGAGCAGCCACCTGCTAGACTAAACTAAAATTTAAAAATATTTTGATATCTTTGTCATGTTATAATCTATATTTTCTTTATGGCATCACTTATACAGTTTAATCTTGTCATATTGCAGGACCAACCAAATTTACATAGAGATAACATGAATGAATATAGCTGATGATGAAGCACCTTTATCAATATGTTTCTAAATATATTTCTAAATATGATAAATAAATGACTAAGATGCATGGGTTAGAATTTCCTTATATATAATGTGAAATCATGGGGGACATTTTTAAGAAAATAAGAGAGTTGGAAGGGATATTAGAGATATTCTCATCCAACACTCTGCTCAAGCAGGAAACCCTATACCAGTTCAGATAAATTTTGGTCCAAACTGTTCTTAAAAATCTCCTGTGATGGAACACCCACAATTTCTGAAGACAAGCCATTCCATTAATTAATTGTTCTAACTGTTCTAATTTCTCCATATTTCAAAGTTAATTCTCTCCATCAGTTTCCATCCATTGTTTCTTGCCCTGCCTTCAAGTACTTTGGAGAATAGGTTTGTTTAATTTTTTGTTTGTTTGTTTGTTTAGTTAGTTAGTTAGTCCAATACACAATAATATGCAATGAAGGTTATAGAGGATATAGTAGAGAAGAAATATGAGATATAGGAGAGACTATAGGACAGGGGACGGAAGGCACTCTAGTGTGCTTATGTACGCCCCTTACTGACCTCTTACGAATCTGGAGAGGTCAACCGTGGATAGTCTAAGGGTAAAATGTTGAGGGTTAGGGGATGATACTATAGAGTCCGGTAAGGAGTTCCATGCTTCAACAACCCGATTACTAAAGTCATATTTTTTACAGTCAAGTTTGGAGCGGTTAATATTAAGCTTGAATCTGTTGTGTGCTCTTGTGTTGTTGTGGTTGAAGCTGAAGTAGTCTTTGACAGGCAGGACATTGCAGCATATGATCTTGTGGGCAATACTTAGATCATGTTTAAGGCGTCATAGTTCTAAGCTTTCAAGACCCAGGATTGTAAGTCTAGTTTCGTAGGTTATTCTGTTTCGAGTGGAGGAATGAAGGGCTCTTCTAGTGAAGTATCTTTGAACATTTTCAAGGGTGTTAATGTCTGAGATGTGATATGGATTCCAAACAGATGAGCTATATTCGAGGATGGGTCTGGCAAAAGTTTGGTAAGCTCTGGTAAGTAGTGTGAGATTTCCAGAGCAGAAGCTACGCAGGATTAGATTAACAACTCTTGAGGCCTTCTTAGCGATGTTGTTGCAGTGGGCTTTGGCACTTAGATCTATAGTTATTAGTATCCCGAGGTCCTTGACCGAGTGGGGACTATCTGTGACTCCCTCTTCCTTGTGACAGCCCCTCAAATATTGAAACACTGCTATCAGGTTGCCCATTCTTTTCACTAGACTAGACATATCCAACTGGTCGTCATATGTTTTAGCCTCCAGTCCCTATTTTAATACTCAAAGCACCCTTAGTGGTCTAATGTTTATATTCATACCTCCCATTTTTAACTTTTAAGAATGCCTATAGACTCTTTCTGGGACATGGGACATTATTGCCAATAATGTTAAGAGGTTGCTCCGAGTTGCAGTATGTAAGATTTCCATTTCTTTCTTTTTATTATTAAATAGTCAGGTATGCTGTATAAATTAGCTGATGCAAGGAATCTTGTGAATGCTTAGACATCATTTTTTCTGCCCTTCAGCTCTAGGATTTCTACAGAGAGCAAAGTCATCCCTTTATTTTCTTTGCAGATCAAGTGTGGTACCAGCTGTCAAAAAGACAGATTTAGCTTCCATTGACCTTATAGACAGCTACATTAGCCCATCCCTTTGGAAAGAGGTGCAGTCTTCTTTTCTATTCTGGTGTTTTACAGATTAGTTGAGACTGAAACCAACAATCCTTTGGAAATTGGTTCCAAAAACATGGGGGGTATTAGACTTAACATAATTGTTTTATTCTTCTGTCCTTGCTCTCCTGAAGCAATACTGTACTCTGTTTTGCCCCTCATCTCTGTAAAGGTCCCGACTCTGGAGAATGATGGAGAAGGCTTCCACTTGGCTCTACCACAGCCTTCCAAGCAATTCCTCATCTCACCTCCAGCCTCTCCTCCTGTAGGTTGGCAGTCAAAAACTGATGATACAGCAGTCATCAATTATGATCTCCTGTATGCTATTACTAAACTGGGACCAGGTCAGTTTAATGATTGTTATTTTCAACTTTAGAAAGTGAAGACTAGAAAATGAAGCAGACATAATGGATGCTTATGTCTGCTATTATTGTTAAACTCACCATTCTTCTTTCCAATTGCATAAGACTGATCATGTGTGGTACTATTCTGAGGATGCAGGAGTGATGGATATTGATGTAGGGGCACAAGAGAGAGGACTGATATGGGCATGGCCAGAGCCAGTATTCTCTGAGTCTGCCTTTCTGATTCACTTTCTTTCATGTATGTGTGCATTATCTCACCACTCTTTTTCTCATCTCTCTCACATTGTAGCTTTTCTCTATCCAACTTTTTTTCATTTTCACTCTTCTGCTCTCTTTTTATCTTACACATATATATCACTGTTGCTGCATGAGTTGAATTTATTGTCAATCAGCTTCTAGGTGTATTTCAAAGGCATAAAAGGCAGTTAAGGCCTGAATATCTGAGAGACTGTTTGTTTGTTTGTTTGTTTATTTATTTGTTTATTTGTTTATTTATTTATTTATATTTATATTTTTATTTAATTTTATTTAATTTTATTTAATTTTATTTAATTATTTTATTTTATTTATGTTTGTTTGTTTATTTATTTGTTTATTTATTTATTTATTCATTCATTCATTCATTCATTTATTTATTTATTTATTTATTGGATTTGTGTGCCACCCCTCTCCATAGACTCGGGGCGGCTAATAACAATAAAACAACTAAAAACCCTTATTATAAAACCAAACATACACACAAACATACCATGCATAACTTGGAATGGCCTAGGGGGAAGGAATATCTCAACTCCACCATGCCTGGCGGCATAAGTGATTTCCTGACACCTATTATATTCTAGCAGAGTCAGAATGTTCCAGATCCCTACTATTGCATGATATTGTCTTACTAGATCAAGAAAGTTTGCCTTCTCTGTTATAGCTCCTGCCTTCTGGAGCGGCATCTCCTCAGATATGAACAGTGCCCTCTCTTTTTGGATTCCAAGAAAGATCTAGTTTTGGTATCAAGTCTGCAGTGGATGTGTTTGTGGGGCCCCTCATTTGATTTGATTTTTTACTGTGTAATTGTTTTAGTCCATGTTGTCTGTAAGGTTGTATGTTTTTATCTTTTTTATTGATCTGTATTTGTAAGTAACTCAGAATCTACTGGAATGGGTGACTATAAAATAAATGCAAACTATTTTTCTTAACTTCCAGGTGAAAAATATGAACTACATGCAGGTACTGATTCCACTCCAAGTGTAGTTGTGCACATCTGTGACAGCCATGCAACAGAAGAGGAGGCCGCAAACAATATACCAAAGCCACAAATTATGCAGACTCGACGCCCTAGCTTACCATCCTCTATGTGTAGTTGATTTGCCCCAAGAACATGCCTTCTTTTCTTTTCTCCTAGTAGAAGTCAGCCATGTCTTTCTGTGTAATCTTAGTATTTAGTTTCTTTGCATATTCCTTGTGTGGTAATGGAGCCTAAGTGGCAACAGGGCTCAGAATGTGCCCTTTGAAGCATTTTCATGTCACATGCCTGTAGAACAGAAGGAGAAGAGGGGATTAGAGGTGGAAGGATTTCCCAGACTTCTTAAGGCTACAATCTGGGATAAAGTCAGCAACTCTTTCTTTTAAGAAAACCTATATCAGATTTCAGTAAGATTCTTTAAATGCTATTCATTAAATTGAAGTAATAAACTTGGATGTGTTGTTCTGATCAACAATCCTCCCATGTTCCAAAACATATTTCTATAAATAGGTTTTTCTCCTTATACTTTTACTGTGCAGCATATATTTCTTCTCTGGGATTGGAATATCCACCTTGTAATACTCTATCTGCAAGGAAAGGGCCTTAGAGAGCAGAATTGTGGAAGGTTGTATCTGTGAATCTTTGAACAGCCATTCTCAAAACAAATTACACAAACAAGCTAGGTTCTCTGACATTTGAAAGCCTAAAGTACGCCCTTAGTTGTGCAGGGTGTACTTTTTTTGTTTGTTTTATAACAATTCTTTTTAATGCACAAGTGCAACCAGTGTGAAGTAATCCAGCTACTACCTGAATTCAAATTATGGCACTTTCAGCCCTTACTGAAATTATCCTAGTGATTTAATAGGTTTAAGGGGAATTATTTGATATGCATTCTTTTTTAAAAAAAAAAATAATATTTATTGATTATATACAAATATAGAAGACAGTACAAAACAATATTGACAGGACAAGGTGTTCATGTCATAAGCATCTGATCCATATTTTCAGTAGAGTCGAACAAACCACATTCAACAATAACATCAAACATCAGACAGCCCCCCCCCCCCCCGCTGCCAGTCTGCAGCTATATATGGTTTTATTTTCACGGTTTTTGCATCAGCAAAATCTTATCTCTTTAAGTTTACTCAATCGTTAATCTCAAATTTCCTTTTCTAAATACTGTATTTGGTATTATGATTGTTATAATTATAATTGATTTTGGTCCCTGAAAAGGAGTCAGCGAATAAATAAAGTGTTGTAGTTGTTAACTAAGTGTCTCTGTTCCTTTCTTTGTTTTTGTTTTTTATTTTATTTTATTTTTATTTCTTTCCATATCTCTCTCCCTTGCATTGATCCAGTTATAGAACTTATCCCATGTAGTTATATTTTTTGTTTCCGTGTTGTCTTTCAATTTTTGTGTTAAGGAATCGAACTCAGCGCAGTCAAATATTTTTTTAATCAGGTCTCTGTCTGTTGGTACCTCTTCTCTTTTCCAATTTTGGGCTATTGTTATTCTGCATGCTGTTATAATGTGTTGAATTATATAGTACTGTAATCTTTTTTCTTTATTTTCATATCTATTATCCCTAATAAAAAGATCTCTGGTTTAAATAAGAAGTTAGTTTCCGTAATTTCAAATATCCAGGTCCTGATTTTGCTCCATAATTTTTTTATTTTTGGACAAGTCCACCAGATATGGAAGAAAGTTCCGGATGGGTTTGAACATCTCCAACAATTTGGTCTGGTTTTGGGAAAAATCTGTGCTAGTCTTGATGGTGACATATGCCACCTGTAGAACATTTTTATAGTGTTTTCTTTATATGCTACTGATTTAGTAATTTTATAGTTCTTATTCCAAATTGTCTCCCATTGGTCTATATAAATGTTGTAACCAAAGTTCCTTGCCCAGCTGGTCATTGATCCTTTTACTATTTCGGTTTCCATTTCATAATTTATTAAATAACTATATATTTTTGTTATAAAAATTTTTTCCCTTCCTAATAGTAATTTATCAAGGGATGTGTCCTGTGCCAGTATTCCTTCATTTTTAATATCTTTTTGCCATTTTGAAAATATTAACCTGTATGGCCACCAGTCCAAGTTTATATTTTGTTCTGTTAGCTCTGCTCTTGTTTTTATATTGCCTTCTGTATTTAGTAGGTGGTTATAAGTTATCATATTTTTTAGTTCTGTGATGTTCGGGTGGGTGAGAGCTTCCAGACTGGAGTACCATCTAGGTATTTTTGTATAGTGATCTTTTTTTATTTTAAGCCATGTTGTTATTATGGCATCTCTGATCATGTGATTTTTAAAGTAAGATGGGATTTTTTGATGTTGGTTCCATAAAATGTTGTGCCAGCCAGAAAGCATATCGTGGCCTTCTAGTGCCAGTAGTCTCTCTGCTTTAATCTCTATCCAGTCTTTAATCCAGAGCAAATTAGTTGCTAAATAATATGTTTTAAAATCCGGTAGACCCAAACCTCCTTTTTTGGTTCTATCTTGTAGCCATTTTAGTCTTATCCTGGGTCTCTTGTTATTCCATATAAATTTAGAAATGATTTTATTCAGTTTATTAAAGAAGTGGTTGTCTAATTTTGTTGGGACTGTTTGGAAGAGGTATAAGAATTTCGGCAGTATTGACATTTTGATTGTCGCTATTCTACCTAGTAGCGAAATTTGCAGCTTGTTCCAATCTTTTAATTGTTTCTCAGTTGTCTTCAATAGTCTTTCATAGTTATTTTCTTTAATGGTGCTACATTTTTTTGTGAGTGAGATCCCTAAGTATTTAACTGTTTTGGCTATTTTAATTTTCAAAATTTCTTCCAAAGTTTTTTCTTGCTCTTTCGTCATATTTTTAGTTATAATTTTAGGTTTTTTGGTATTTATTTTTAGGCCTGCTACCCTGCCGAAATCCTCCACCTCCTCCATTATGTGTTTCCCCGATTCCAATGGATTTTCTAGTCTAAATCATCAGCATAAGCCTGCAGTTTGAACTCTTGACCTTTGATTTTCAGCCCTCTTATTTTTAAGTTGACTCTAATCTGCCTTAACATGGTTTCTGTAGCAAGAATATATAATAGCGGGGATAATGGGCAGCCTTGACGAACCCCCTTTTCAATCTGAAATTTATCTGTTAAGTCCCCGTTGATTGCAATACTATATTGTTTATAGTAAATTGTCTTGATCATTCTAATAAATTTGGGGCCGAATTTCATTTGCTTTATTAATTCCATCATGAATCCCCAATTTAGATTATCAAAAGCTTTTTGGGCGTCTAGAAAGATAAGAGCCAATTGTTTGTCCGAATGCTTTTCATGGAATTCTAAAACGTCTAATATTATCCTCGTATTATTTCTAATTATTATTTCTAATGTATCTCCCGGGTAGAAAGCCGTTTTGATCCGGATGTATCTTGTTGTTTAAGACTATTTTTAATCTACTTGCCATTATACTCAGAAAAATTTTGTAGTCCACGTTTAACAGGGAGATAGGTCTATAATTTTGGATTCTATGCTTCTCTGCTTCATTCTTAGGGATTAAACTCGTGGTTGCCTCCGTCCAAGAATTAGGCATTAAACCTTTTTCTAACACTTCATTATATAGTACTAGTAGGAGGTCTCCTAAATCCGTGGAGAATTCTTTGTAAAATTCACCAATGATACCGTCTGGGCCTGGGGCTTTATTATTTTTCAGATTTTTAATTGTTTCCTCCAGTTCAGTTATCGTGATTTCTTTGTTTAGCCTTTTTCTTTCATTATCAGTCAGTTCTCCCGGTTCAGATTTTGTTACATACACTTTTTGTTCCTCTAACGATTTTATTTCCCTTTTATAAAGTTCTGTATAGTAATCAGTAGCAATTTGTTTTTTCCCTTCTATCGTGGATTGTCTCTCTCCTTTGTTATCTTCAAACGAATGGATATATCGTTCATTTTCTTCTTTTTTAAGTTTGTAGGCTAACCATCTACCTGGTTTGTTTGCATTTTCAAAATAATCTAATTTAGCCCTTTTTAGTTTCCGTGATAATTCATCCTGGGCCATTAAATTAATTTGATGATTTAATTTATCTTTTTCCTCTTTTAGTTTCTCATTTGAAATGTCTTGTTGTAAGTCTGTTTCTAATTGTTTGATTCTAGCTTGGCAGTCTTTAATTTTTTGGTTTTTAATTTTCTTTGCTTTGGAAGAGTATGAGATAGTGATTCCCCTTATGTATGCTTTTAAGATGTCCCAGAGATTTTGTGTAGAAGTCTCTTCATTCCAATTATCTTTAAGGAAAAAGGTTAATTCCCTTTTACCTGGTCAGTATAGTTTTTTCCCCTGAGTAATGATTGGTTTAGGGACCATTTTAGAAAAAAAAAATTGGTTCTTTTATCTTAACTATAATTGGGTGGTGATCTGCCCATATGTTGAGACCAATCTCCACTTGTTCTATACACTTATCCATATCCAGGTCACCCCAAGCCATATCTATCCTCGACCACGATTGATGTGGAGTTGAAAAAAAGGTATATTCCTTATTCCCCTGATGTCTTTCTCTCCATAGATCTAGGAGGTTAAATTCTCTTATTAATTCAAAAAATTTGTTAGGTAGGATTTTCCTATCCTGAATTTTTTTCTTTGCTGTTTTATAGTCTTTTTTTGTGTCAGGGATTGCATTGAAGTCTCCTATCATACAAATGTTTTTCCCTTCTAGTTGTGTTAATTGATCATTTATTTTTTGGTAGAATTCTGATTGATTTGTGTTTGGGGCATATATCACGATCAAGACTGCAGGACTTTGACCAATTTTGATTTTCAGATTAAGGATTCTTCCGTCTGGGTCTGCGTAAATTAATTCCGGTTGTAGCCTCTCTTTTACATACACTGCTATGCCTCTTTTTTTTGTTTCTGCTAGCGCAGTAAACAGTTTCCCTAATTTTTTGTTTGTAAGTAAATTCTGGTCTTGTGGTCTAATGTGTGTTTCTTGCAAGCAGATTATGTCTGCTTCTTCTTTCTGAAGTTTAATCATTGTTTGTTTTCTTTTTATAGTTGAGTTTAACCCATTTATATTGACTGAAAATATTTTAAGTAATTTCATTTTTTTCCTTTTAAAAACTCTGTTTATTTAACCTTTTATTTATTTATTCGCTGAAATTCCTTTTCTGTATTTGTTATTTATTGTTTATCTGTATCTATGAATGTGTTCTGTTGTAGTTGGTGTTGTGTACTTTTCTTTCTACTTCTTTTTTGCTGTTGCTCTTGTTGTCACTCTGCTTTCTTCTCTTGAGCTAAGATCTTTCTCACTTTCTACGCTTTGTTGTCCTTGCTCGCTTTCTTCTAGTCTGGTCTGGGGGCCTCCTTCCGGGCCAAATGTGGTTTCTCCTTCCAAGTTTTGTGAGATAAAATTATCAGCTTTTTCGAATGAGTCAATTTTAAACTTTTTGCCTTTCCAAGTTACCAACAAGCCCTCTGGAATCAGCCATCTGAAGGGTATTTCTTTCCTCATCAGTTTGGCGGTCAGGAAGTGGAACTCTCTACGCCTCTCTCTTATTCTCTTGGGTATCTGTTTTAATATGGTTATTTCTCTGTCATTATACAGTATTTGTTCGTTTCTAGTGCTTCTATAGATCGCATCTCTTGCAGGTTTTTTTGTGAAACGAATGTGTACCTCTCTTGGAACTTTATTTTTTTTTGGCGTAGTTGGTTTGAATCCTAAAGACCTCGTCTATGTGGTTCCTCACTTCGTCCTAATCTATTTGTAGGTTTTCCGTCAGAATCTTCACCATTTTGGAGGTTAGATCTTCATCCGCCTGTTCAGGAACGTTTTGAAAGTGGAGGTAATAAGAGGCTTTCTCCATATCTAGAACCGCTATGGCCCCTTCCAACTCCTTGTTTTCCGCCTTTAGTCTTCCCTCGGCAAGAACAATGTTGTTATCCATTTTTGTTATGTTAGCTTCCATACTTCTAATTCTGAGTTCGTGGTTGTTGACCGCATCTTGGACAGATTCCATTTTTGCCTCTAGGCCTTCTATCTTGTCTGCCAACTTCTCGAAGTTTTTGTTGGTTTCTTCTTGATTTTTTACCATTGTTTCCTGGGTTACAGTGGAAGCTTCTTGACTTCTTGCCATGAATTCTTGGATGAGGTCCAGAGAGGCTTGGATTGATTGTAAGGTCGGTAGTTGGCTTTGTTTTTCTATAGAGGCCATCTCCGTAGTCTGCTTCAGGTTAGAGATGCTCGGGCTTCCTGCGATAGTTGTTTTCTTAGATGTTTTACTGAAGGTTGTTGACATACTTGAAAGGCTTTTACTTGTAAAGTTAATAATGTAAGGTTCGTTTGTTTTTGTTTTTTTAAGTAATGTGTTTCTCTTATAATTTATCTAAAGATATTTACGTATAGGTTAAATTGACTCGTCTCAATTATATACATTTACAAGTTTGGGTCACTCCTTCATTTGCCCTCAGACCATTTGCCTAAATTTTACTTTTTATTTTATCCTAATACTGTATATTTCTGTCTAAAAAATTTAAATAATTTACTGCTAAAATCCCGAATTACTGATAAAGTTTGCTAAGTATATATATTAACACTATTAATTTGCTTTAATTCAGTTCATCAATAAATCACCATCTAATCTCAGATAAACCACTATTCAAAGTCAATCCTATCTTTCAAATCCTCTAGTAATACAAAATATGCTATAAGTAAGTCAGTTGAATGAAACAATTAATTAAGTCTCGTGTGTAGTACAAGGCTTTTGTAGATTATATAACTTATATATAAATTTGTAACATTAAATATGGTTTTGTGATCTTAAAAGTTTTACTTATGCTTATATATTTATATATACTTATATACTTATGCTTATACTTATATATCCTCTAATAACTATTAATGAATAATAAATTGTTCTTCAATAAATATTAAATATTAAATATTAGTAAATAAATATTACAATTCATAAAATGGGTTTATCAATTTATCAGTTAATAAATATCAAATATACTAATTTTCAATTTAAATATGAAATATACTAATTTTCAGTTTATCTAATACTAAATAGTAATTATCAAATCTATTAAATCTATTAATAATTAATAATGTTCACAATTAAATAACAGTTAGCAATAAGGGTTTAAGATTAAGAAGATTTATAATATTTGAAATATGTAAGCTGTTTAAGATGTTTTAATTAATAATTAATAAGTAAGCAAGTTTTTATTGACCAGTAAGAAGTAAGAGAAAAAAAACTAAAAACTAAAAAGATAGTCTAGGAGTAATAGATAAATTTCAACTTTCCAGGCTGAGCTGGGGTGTTAGTCCTTCTTCTTTCATGCGTTCCTCGTCGCCCCTCGCCGCCTCTCGACGTCTGTTGTAATCAGTCTTCTTGTCTCCTCGGCTCTCGTTCCCTCTGCGTTGTCTTTTCGTCACTTCCGCCGCTTCCGCCGCTCTCCGCCACACAGCTGACTCACAATCCCCCCCCCCATTGCTCTCCCGGCCTCAAAAGAGGCAAAATAACTCGGCAAATAAATCGGCAAATCTTCTTCTGCTTTGCTCTCTTCACTCTCTCCTTCTATTTCCTTTCTTTTTCTTTCGCTCCTTAAACAATGCCCGTCATGCCGCCGCTCCGCCATTCCGCCTTCCCTCGCTCTCCTCGTCTCCACGTCTTCCTTCTCCTCAGTGTGTGTTCGTTTTCACCACTCCTCTCTCCGAGCAAACGCTGTTCCTCCACTTTGCCACTCCAGCTGCCAGCAAAACACACTGAGACCGAATGGGGACGTCTTTCCTCACCTCCTTCTTCTCCGCTTTTCCACCCCTCACCATATAGCGTCCGCCATTCACTTCTTCTCGCTCGCTTCAACTTCCTTTCACCTTCTTCTGCTCGCGCTCCAAACACAACGATCGCCGCTTTACCGCACTCCAGGAGACTCACAACACTCAATAAAAAAGGTAACCTCAACACCCTCTGGTTTAAATAGCGAAGGATTGCTATTGCGCTCTGCTGATTCTGCTGATTACACCGCCTGTAGCTTCGACTCCCTGATGACAATTTAGCATGGTGGGCCTTTAGGCCTTCGGGCTGAGGGTGAACCACAACATTTTTTCCCATCCGTTCATGAGGATCTGCCTCTCCGCAAAGGGGGATTTGCACGCCACCCCTTGCTTGAGACTTCCCATTTCTTCAGCACCCTCGACCATGAGGAACTGTCTCCGTTATCACGGCTAACGAATGAAAACTTCGAGTACAAACCTGGAGCCCCAAGTTTGCACGTCGCACCGGCCTTGCCCCGCATTCTTATTTCCTTTAATAATGAACTCAGATAGTTGAGTGACAATCACTTTTTGGACTAAAAGATAGGGCTATTCCAAATAAGGTACAGGCTTCTTCAAGATTTCAATGCATGATTTCACAAATAGAGAAGGCCTGAATGAATTAATCAATTATATTTGTAGCTAAAATCAAAGAACAATTTCGTAAATAAATAAATCAAAAGGCAAACATAATAATGAAAGTAATTATTTATCCTCCTGTTAACATAGAGCAAGTTTTTGCCATTACTCTAAACCAGTGATGGCGAACCTTTTATTCCTCTGGTGCTAAAAGAGTGTGGGCACATGTTATCATGCATGTGCTAGTGCCACACTCAAAATTCAATGCTTGGGGAGGGCAAAAACAGTTTCCCCCACTCCCCAGAGGCCCTCTGGAAGCTGGAAATGGCCTGTCTCCCAACTTCTGGTGGGCCCAGTAGGCTCATGTCTCACCCTCCCCAGGTTCCAACGGCTTCTCTGGAGCTGGGGGAGGGTAAAAACTCCCTCCCCCACCCCCCCAGAGGATCTCTTGAAGTCAAAAACGCCCTCTCAGAGTCTCTGTGTGAGCTAAACATCAGCTGACCAGCACACACATGCACGCTGGAGCTGAGCTAGGGCAACAGCTCACATGCCAGCAGATATGGCTCCGCTCATGCCATAGGTTTGCCATCACTGCTCTAAACTATGGGTATCAAGCTCACAGTCACATTGCTGTCATGTGACATATTGCATCATTCCCCCCCTCTTCATGCAGCTGGGTGGGTGTGGTCTGCATATCATGCATCCAGGCCATGGGCCAGCAGTTTGATGCCCCTACTTTAAACCATCTCAGCACTCATTTTTTGCAGCTATGATCGTGCCTATCTAGCTCCCTTATATTGCTGCTCAAGTTACAAAAAAGGTCAGTCTTTCTGTTTGCAGATTTATTTATTTATTTATTTATTTGATTGATTGATTGATTGATTGATTGATTGATTGATTGATTGATATGCTACCCTCCCTGAAGACTCTGGATATGTTCTGGCATTTCCAAATCCAGATCAAAGTATTAGTTATAACCTTGAAATGCATATCACTCGGTTCCAGATTATTTTAAGGCCCATTCCCTTCTGTTGAAATCTGTCAACAGTCTACATTTAGAAGAAAGGGGCTGGTTACAATCTTGCCTCACAAGATAACAAAGGATGAGCCAGAAGATACGTTTCTGTAGTATACCACTACTCAGAAACCTTTATCCTTGGACATGTGTCAGGTCCCTCTTATTTTGGTGACTTGATTATTTATGGTGATGAAGGCTTGGTTTGGGGTAGTACTCTTTTGTTATCTTTTGTTCCTAATACTGTATAGGTATTGATTTTTATGTTTGTAAATCATCTGATTGAGAATGAAGATACTAAAGTGGTACATAGGTTCTGCCTTTTAGGATCAACCATCAATAGTAAACAAAATACGTTGAAGACTAACACTTGATAGAGTAGTCATGAAGGCCTTGGGAAATGTATTTAAATGTTTGATGTGTCTATACCTGCAAAGATCAGAATTGTTTCAGGCATAATATACCCTAGTGACATCTTGCAAAGCAAAAGATGGACTTTGAAAAAGTCAGTAGAAAGTCTGTTGATATTTTTAAACGTTAATGTCAAAGAAGACTCCTGAGAATACTACAAACAACATAAAAAGCCCCAAATAAATGTATCATCAAATCAACCAACCTAGATTACCTATCTGAGGCACAAGAGACTGAAGTCATCATATTTAGGCCACATTATGCAAAAGACAACTGACAGCAAGATGAATGGGTTAAGTTATAGTGATGATGGAAGATCTGAAAGACCAGATTAAGCACAGATAATCACAGGAAAAAACCACCACCTGTGGCTGTACAATTTACACCAAGAGACTCATTTGTGCTGGCAGGCTTGGAGCAATTAGATTCTAGACCCCTGGCCCATGAATGAAATGTATGTCTGCTTGTTTGAATGGGAATGATTAATTTTTAAGATACCTGAGTTTTAGATTAGCTAGTTTTAAATGTAATTAGATTTAGGATATTTTGTATTGGTTTTTTTAAAATATGTTGTAAGCCACCCCGAGTCCTCAGAGGGGTGGCATATAAATCCAATAAACCAACAAATAAAGAATACACAATCAATCAAATCATCTGGACTCTGAGGAATAGCGTGGGAATAGCATGTTCTAAAGCAGCGTTTCCCAACCAGTGTGCCGCGAGACATGGCCAGGTGTGCCGCCAAGCTTCAGCTGGGTGGGGCGCTGCCGGTACTTCCGTCCTGGGGCTCCCGCTCGCAGCTGTCCCCCGCCTCCTGCTCGATGCTGCGGTTTTCGGCGCTCTCCTCCTGGGCCCCAAAGAAGGAAGGCAGGAAGAAGGAGAGCTCCATTCTTCGCACCTTTTTCCCGCCTTCCTTCTTTGGGGCCCAGCAGGAGAGCGCCGAAAACCGCGGCATCGAGCAGGAGGCGGGGGACAGCTGCGAGCGGGAGCCCCAGGACGGAAGTACCGGCAGCACCCCGCCCAGCTGGAGCTTCTCTGCCGTCGACGGCAAGTGTCCGATGGGAGCGGGGGGGGGGGGGCCCGCAGCGGCTGCAGGCAGTCGCGGGGAGATGGCGGCGGCGAGAGGGATCGCTCTCTCTCTCTCTCTCGACGGCAAGTGTCCGATGGGAGTGGGGGGGGTGGCCGCAGCGGCCACAGGCAGTCGCGGGGAGATGGCGGCGGCGAGAGGGATTGCTCTCTCTCTCTCTCTTGACGGCAAGTATCCGATGGGAGTGGGGGGGTGGTCGCAGCGGCCGCAGGCAGTCGCGGGGAGATGGCGGCAGTGAGAGGGATCGCTCTCTCTCTCTTTCTCTCGACGGCAAGTGTCCGATGGGAGCGGGGGGGGGGGGGTGGCCACAGCGGCCGCAGGCAGTCGCGGGGAGATGGCGGCGGCGAGAGGGATCGCTCTCTCTCTCTCTCAGCTGACTGCAAGCGGGAGCCCTGACGGTGGCGGTTGGAGGTGCTGCTGGACGTCGTACATGCTGGCGCTGCGTGCCTGGCATATACGGTGTCCAGCACCACGTCAAGCTGCCGCCGTCAGGGCTCCCGCTTGCAGTCAGCTGAGAGAGAGAGAGAAAGAAAGAGAGACATATAAGAGAGGCAGAGAGAGAAAGAGAGACATAGCAAGAGAGGCAGAGAAAGAGAGACAGAGCAAGAAAGAGAGAAAGAGAGACATAGCAAGAGAGGCAGAGAGAGAGAAAAAGAAAGAGACATAGCAAGAGAAAAAGAGAGACTTAGCAAGAGAGGCACAGAGAGAGAAAGAGAAAGAAAGAGAGACATAGCAAGAGAGACAGAGAGAGAGAAAGAGAGAGAAAGAAAGATAGCAAGAGAGGCAAAGAGAAAGAAAGACATATAGCAAGACAGTGAAAGAGAGAGAGAGCAAGAGAGAGAGAAAAAAGCAAGAAAGAGATAGCAAGAGAGACAGAGAGAGAGAGCAAGGGAGAGAGAAAGACATAGAGGAAGGGAAGGAGGGAGAGAGAAAGAGAGGAAGAAAGAAAGAAAGAAAGAGGGATGGAGAGAGAGAAAGAAGGGAAGGAAGGAAAAGAGAGAAAGAGGGAGAAATAGAGCAAAAGGGAGGAAGAGAGAGGGTTTTTTTGTCCAAACTTTTCTTTAGCCCGCCCCCCCCCCCCTTTCAGTGTTCCCCAGGATTTTGAAAATATGAATAATGTGCCGCGGCTCAAAAAAGGTTGGGTAACACTGTTCTAAAGCACAGCTGGAAAGAGCATTTAGAATGTATGTCTTGCCCTGCTCTTTTTTCTTCAAACGTTTCCTGGGTGAAGATGGCAATATGTATCTGCTATAGGCAAACTCATGCTCTATCAATCTTATGCCAGAGTTGTCACTACTGGGCTTGGTAGTTGGAAAGGCCTGAGTGGGGTGTACAAAATCTATTATTTCTTCGTAGTCCTCAGATTTACCCATCTTGGAGAGATCAAGCTCAGGATTACAAAGTTATTTATATTGATTAGTTGTATACTTCAAATGGTTGAATGTGTTTTGTTGCAGGATTGCCTTGATTTTTTTTTGGGGGGGTGGTGGTTGCTTAGTGTTCACTGTTTTACTAACTATAGCATTCAATTTTGTTAGAGGTAATGTCTATCATTCAGATCTGCCAAAACATCAGGTTTCCAGATATAGAGACATGAGGATTTAATCTGTTTTAGGACTGTAGTGTTTTAAGATATACTGCAGCTAATATCCACTTTGAATAAAATACCTCCTAAGCAACTCCAATGGTTTCTTAGAATTTTGCCTCAAATGCTACAAATAAAATGTGCGGTAAATTCAAGAGACTTCATGTTTTTCTAACAGCATCTTCAT
Source organism: Erythrolamprus reginae (assembly GCF_031021105.1). NCBI lineage: Eukaryota > Metazoa > Chordata > Lepidosauria > Squamata > Dipsadidae > Erythrolamprus > Erythrolamprus reginae. The sequence continues at coordinate 228,053,798 of NC_091950.1, forward strand.
AGCACCGTATACTTTCTGCTGACTTGAATCCAGTAGTTAGTCCTCGACTTACAACCAAAATTGAGCCCCAAATTTATGTTGCTGAGGTATTGAGTTTTACCCCATTTCAAGATCTTTCTTGCCAGTCAAGTAAAACATGGTTGTTAAGTGAATCTTCTCGCCCCTCCAGCTTTGCTTCTCGTCACAAAAGGTGATTAGATCACCCCAGGACACTGCAACTGTCACATAAGTCAGTTGCCAAGTGTCTGAATTCCAATCATGAGACCACGGGGATGCCACATTTATATAAAAAAGTCATGTCAGTTTTCAGTGTTATAGAATGGTCATTAAATGAACTGTTGTATGTCAAGGATTACCTGTACAATTTGGTTCTAGTGCATCTTCATTAGATATCACAGAACGTAGCACAAAAAAGAAGACACTTATAAAGGCATTTTAGACAAAATCATGGATGATAAATCTATTAATATTTGCTGCAAGTACAGTATATTAATGTAAGAAGCAGTCTTTTTGCTTCTAGGAATTATGGATGAGGTTATGTAAAGTTTTTGTTTGATTTATCTAGGACTAGAGGGCTTTGCTTTTATCCTGCACTGATTTTCTTAGGTAATAATAAACCACTGATCCATCTCACTTTTTCTTTTGGGAGGTGGTGTTTCTCTTCAGGTCAGTACCTGAAGAAGTCTCTGAAGGATGTTGGTGGGGTATTTTTGCAACGATTTCAAAGTGGTTTGCCCTTTTTTGCTTCCTAGAGCTGAGAGAATATGACTGGCACAAGGTCATCTAGGTTTTTACAAACACTTTTTCTATTAATGAAAAGGTGCCTTCTAGTGAATCCAAAGCATGCACCATTTAAAAAGTATATGATGGGGAAAAATGTGGCTTTTCAGCTTTGTTATCTGATATTTCATTTGCTGCCTAGAACAGAACCATTTTCTGTAGCAGATTATTTAAGCAAATTGGAAAAACTGGATAGAAAATAGACCTTTTCCAAAGTGCCAAATCTATACCACAGGGTATCTTGCGATCAGTATATACCTCAATATAGAACCTCAGACTTTTGGTCAAAAGATGTATTGTGAGTAAGACAACAGAAATAGTTTTTTCCCTTCAAAACATACATCTTTTGCATATTTTTTCTTCCTATACTCAGCTTAAATAATTTTGAAAATAGCTGCAAAAATGATCACAATTCAAAAAGTCTACAGAAGTCAGTATCATGAAGCTAAACGGGAATTTTATTATAAAATTTTAAGTTTTTACGAAGTAAAAGAGAGAATAGCTTATAGGAAAGGCAAGAAAAAATAATGGCTGTTCTGAATGTTCGTATTATTTTGACTGGCAAGAATTTTTGAATGAAAGAAAATGTACTTGAATCTAAAAATAACAAAACATAAACCTTAATACTGAAAAACTGAAAGTGTACCAGCCTCTTTAATCAAAGTCAACGAAGATTGTACAAAATTCCCAATTACAAAGATATCCCAATAAATACAGCCTTTTAAACCATAACATAGTTCATTACTGAAATTTATTTTCCCAGAATAAATTTATCCCTGATAATTGCAGAGATAACAAGTTGCTATTCCCAAAATAGGCAACATTTTTGGTAACAGTAGCCAATGGTCTTGAGATGAAGAATAAAGAATGTACTGTAATAGATTATTCCGATTAATTCGCGTTTTCCTTGATGAACTGTTGGTACTTAAGATCCTTTATCTGGATAGCTGAATCATTTAAAGGTTTTTTAAGCTTTGCATAATTGCTCTATTTTTTGTTATCTATGTTATGGGAATCAAAATCTGGAAGAGTCCCTGAGATATTAAATTAGTGTAGAACCATTACAAATATCATTATACAAACTAGTTTTTCCTATTAGGATATCTATTTTCAAAGCAAAAAAAAAATATCTCCAAAAAACAACTCCTCCTATTTACTTCCAAAGTTACTTTCTGGTAACACCAAGTATTGCTTCTTATTATGTAATAAATGATCTTTTGAAAACAGTTTCTATTTTCTGTGGAAGTGAAATAAGAATAATACTGAAGAGAAATTGTTTTACTTCTTATAAGACTAAATTTCGATGTACTTTTAATCTAAAGATTCTGGTATTTTCCAACAAGTAGGATACCAAAGTGACACCTTAGTGAGAAGAAACTGAGTTTGAATGGGCTCTCTAAATGTCATGCACAAATGCTAAATAGGAGATATCTCTTGGTGTTAGAAGCTCTTCACTCAATGTCACTTTTGCTTAAAGGAGGCACTTAAAAAGCTGCTTCTGTTTTTGGGGAGAACTATCACACAATTATTTAAATAGCACGTCTCCTAATCAGTGTTGTAGTTCTGGATTATTATTCTTCTTTTTACAATAGTTGTTATCAGTTAAGTATGGTTATATCTTCATGGAGTGTTACAGATTATAAGGATTCCAATATCATTTTACAAAGAAGACAAGCAACTTAAGTAAAATATGGAAATACCAAGGGAAAATTGTATCGTCCTATGCATTAAGTATTTACTTTCCCTGAATTCTAACTTTCAGAATGAAACAGACAAACAGAAATAGTATTGCATATTATCTACCTATTACAAATGGTCTACTTTAAATCAAGCAATTATTAAGATTTTTTTAAAAAACTAAATCATTATTTCTGAACATAAATGTCAATTAATTGAATATACAGTACAGACCCTTATTAATCATATACAAACTCTAAACAGCAGAAAGTCTTTTTAACTGTCTCCTTAGCCTTCGAAATCCCTTCTTATATTTCTTTTGCAGATTCATTAAAAATATATGCATGCATACTACAATCATATTATTAATTCAAACACATGAAACACCAAAATAGATTGAAAACATTGTATCTGTCTAAATGAAGAAAGACAAGACATATTAAACTGTTTCAATCCACAGCTTATAGTTATGGAAGAAATTATTGAATTTCCTGCTGAACTACCTGCTTTGGGATATTTATAGTAGCATAGTAGTATGACATGTTATTTCATTTTGCTTGGTGTAACTTGAATATATACCTGCATATAATGTTTTCCAACAGCTTGAAATGAAGGAAACATTTAGTTTGCAGAGATTGACATGGAGTGCTCAGTGTTCTACCGTAGAATTGTGAGTTCTAGCATTAACAGCTTTTAAATTAAACTCTTATAGCAACTATTCCCCAAAATGGAAAACAAATCTGGATTATTTTCACAATCATAATCTTGTTTATAAAGAATTTCATAACCGTTTATATTTTTTCCAAACCAGTTTCAGGGGCATCTGAAATGACAACTCACTGGCTCCAAAAGGGCAGTAATGTCTAGGCAATCAAAGAATTGTGCTCATCAGAATAGACAGGGCTTTAGTTGCCTAATTTACCATGCCTTTTAAAGCTGATTGTTGAAGAGGCTCCTGTCCAATCTCAGGAAATGTCACAATATCTCTAAACAGTTGTCCACAAAATATATGCAAGATTCACTCACAAATAATCTTATTCAACTAGAAATAAGTTTTACTACCATTAACTTTGTATTAGTTTATATTACAAAATAAATTCTCATCAAGATTTCTTTTTCAGAGAGACAATGTTCTTCCGTAGTTTTGGTGGATCTTTATTAAAGTGCATCATATTATTCGCCAAAATAACTTAAATGTTCGTATTGTCTTTCCAAAACAGTAGTCAGAACAAGGGTCTTATCCTATTAAGGGATCATCATCATCTTCCTGAAGCTGAAGTCGTGAAAATGGACGTAGAGGAGGAGTTCTGTTCTTGGTGATTATTATAAGGCACATTAGTGCAGTTAATATCATAAAGACACCAATAACTATTCCAATTGCTTCAGGAACATTTGTGCACCATTGGTCAATTAATAAACACTTGGAATTGCTCAAAGTGCCATTGTTAGGCTTGGATTTCAACCCTAAAATATGGCACATCATTGGATAAATATCAATAGTACGGATCGAATTCAGTCTGTAATTTTTACGGAAGGCAGGTCCATGAGCTGCCAAAAATGGCTGCATACTTGGAAGAGTATCATCATAGCCATGGTCTCCTACTGAAAAATAAAAACCAAAAATTGTTAATGCATTATACAGATTTAGCTAAGTTATTTTACCTAGTAAATATAATCCTGCCATTACAGAATCATAGCTTAACTGTTTTTTCAATAAACTATTGTTTAAATTTAAATTTAATATTTCAGTTCATTAAACTGTTAAATTATATGTTCATCAAAAGTATCTCCAATAAAATCAATTTAATATTTAAGACAAAAAATATATTAACTCCAAAGATGAAGGAAGTAGTTTAACATGATCTCCTATTAAAACAACCTATTTGTCAAGCTAAGAGTTTCTGGTTTCTGCTATATAATGTATGAGAATACCCCTTGTTTTCTCTTATCTCCCGTTTGTCACCCTATAGAATAGTCTCATTGCACACATATGTTTCAGGATATTTTCACACTGCTCTCTCAGAATCTAATATTCTGTGGACATCCCAATGTGCTGGACCTTCCCCCCTTTTTCCTACTTCAGCAAATATTGGGGTTTCCTGATATGACAATATTAATCTCTTGTTTCTCAATGGCCTATTTTGACTATGTAAGCATAGTAAAACATGCAAGTTCATGTTCATGTTTATGATATATAATTCTTTCTTACTACCAAACCATGTAAAAAACTGTATATATTAAATTCTAAATTTCACTGTAGAGAGGAAGGATATCAAATCAATAATTAAATTTTGTCTCCCTATTGCATTTTAAATTGTTCTCATCTTATGTAGCTAGCTAAGCTAATTGGCTACTATTTCTATAGTTTAGCTGAAGCCAATTACTGAAATCTCTCCCTCCCAATAATCACAATAACATTCTATCATTGAGTCTGTCATCTGCACCTCTATAACTGTCTGGTTTGGTTTGGTTTGACAAGACTGTAACAGATTTCAGAGGATAATCAGAACTGCAGAAAAACAATTGCTACCAACCTGCCTTCCTTTTCACAAGTCAAAAAGAAGGCTGTGAAAATATTTACTGACCCCTTGCAACCTGGACACAAACTGTTTCAACTCCTACTCTCAAATTGTCGCTACAGAGCACTGTACACCAAGACAACTAGACACAAGAACATTTTTTTTCCAAACGCCATCACTCTGCTAAACAAATAATTCCTTCAACACTTTCAAATTATTTACTAAATCTGCACTATTACTACTAGTTTTTTCTCATCATTCCTATCACCCATTTCCTCCCACGTATGACTGTAACTTGTTGCTTGTATCCTCAAGATTTTTATTAATATTTTTCTTTATTGCTTATTTGTCCCCTATGACAATTATTAAGTGTTGTGCCACATGATTCTTTACAAATCTATAAGATGCTACCTGATTTACAATTGCTAATCATTTTTCTGAGGGAATTTTTGTCAACATTCATTTTTAAATGTTAATACTATTTCCAGTCTGACCACATGCAACAGTTATGAAAAACAGATGATTTTGTCTATCACTCCCATATCCAAGCATGCCCACTGTATTTATTAAGAAAAGGTGACTTTAGGACTTCATATTGGAAGGAAGGAAGGAGAAATGGAGGGAGGAAAGAAGGAAGGAGAAATGGTGGAAGGAAGGAGAAATGGAGGAAGGAATGAAGAAAGGAGAAATTCTCTTTTCATTCCCTTTTGCAAAAGTCCAATAAATGCTCATTTTTTAATTGTTCATTGGATTCATTGGCCTTTCCAAGAAATTTAAAGCAAACCCCCCCATCTCTCAGGGGGAAAAAAGGGAGGAGGAGGAGGAGGAATCCAAAGCTACTTTCAGGCAAAGCCTCCACTATGTTTTCTCAACTGACAATGTAGGTCAGTTGAAGAGAGGCAGCTGAAAGGAATATTTTGAAAGAGAAGTGAAGAACTGCCGAAAAGTAGAAATAAAAGGCAGAGAAAATAGGCGTTGATTGCTTACCTGAACGCCTCTTCTCGTAGGGTGAGCGGGTACAGCAGTCACATGGGTTGCTCATGTCCAATCCGGTGGAACTGAGCCTAGTGTTAAAAAAGCTTGCTGGATCCGCCCCTTCCCCAGAATTCGCGAATCCGTAGACTAGGCTCAGATGTGAAGCTCTTTAGTGTTCAACTCTCATTGTTAGAGGAGGAAAGGTTATAGGAAGGTAAAGAAGACACATACAAGGGCGGGAAGTGACTGCTGTACCCGCTCACCGTACGAGAAGAGGCGTTCAGGTAAGCAATCAACGCCTATTCTCCGTACTGAAGGAGCGGGTCCAGCAGTCACATGGGACATACCCAATAGATGGTCCCTAGGGTGGGATTAGATTGCTATCGTGAGAGATAACGGATTGGAGTACCCTTCTGCCGAAGGCAGCGTCCGCTGAGGCGTAAGAGTCAATTTTGTAGTGCCTGATGAAGGAATTTGGCGAGGCCCAAGTGGCTGCTTTGCAGACCTCCTCCAACGGGGCTTGAGTCGCCCAAGCGGCCGAGGTGGCTGCGCTCCTGGTGGAATGCGCTGTGATGTTCCTTGGAACTGAAAGGGAGGCCGACTCGTAGGCCTTAGATATAGTCCCTCTGATCCAACGGCCTATCACTGTTGAAGACACTTTGGCACCCATGACTCTGGGGTGATAGGCTATAAAAAGTGCTTCTGACCTCCGAAAGGGTCCTGTGCGTTGGATATAGATCCTCAGCGCTCTAATGAGATCCAGGGTGTGCCATCTAGTTGCCAAGGGATGGTCTCGTTGGAGGCAGAAGGAAGGTAAGACAATATCCTGGGTTCTGTGGAACATGGAACTGACCTTGGGTAAGAAGGTGGGGTCCAGTCGTAAGACTACCTTGTCTTGATGAAATTGGCAGAGGTCCTGCCTGATTGAGAGGGCAGCCAGCTCCGAAATGCGTCGGGCAGAGGTAATTGCCACCAGGAATGCTACTTTAAAGGATAGGTACCTGAGGGACGCCGATTTTAGGGGTTCGTAGGGTGCCTGCGTGAGAGAATGGAGAACCCGTGGCAAATCCCAGGATGGATACCTGTGGACCTTGGAAGGTCTGAGGTTGGCTATACCCTTGAGGAATTCCTGAACCTCTGGAAAGGAACGGAGAGGCTGTCTGCGGGGCCCCGCTAGGACAGAGGAAATGGCCGCCAGATGACGCCGGAGGGAGCTGGTGGAGAGGCCTTGATGGAAACCTTGCATAAGGAAGGAAATGATCCTGTGTATGGGGATGCACAGGGGAGAGAGGCCCTCCTGTAGACACCACTGGTGAAACCTGGACCATGTATGGTCGTAGATTCGATTGGTCGAACCCCTTCTGGCCTTTAAAATGACCTCCACTGTGTCGGGGTTGTGGCCACGTAGTTCTAAGTCTCTCCTGATAACAGCCAGGCGGTGAGGTGGAACCACTCCGGGTCTGGATGGAATGAGGCCCCCTGCCGTAGCATATCCCCCGAAACGGGGAGTCGCCAAGGGTCCTGGACGGACAACTGTTGGAGATCGGCGAACCAGGGCCGGCGGGGCCAATGAGGGGCGATTAGGATTACTCGGGCCCTCTCGGTGAGGACCTTGTGAATCACGTCCGGGAGAATTGGAATTGGAGGGAATGCGTATAGTAGTCCTGGAGGCCATGGGCTCCGGAGGGCATTGATTGCTTCTGCTCCTGGGGATGGAAATCTGGAAAAAAAGCGAGGGAGTTGGGCGTTCGCATTGGTCGCGAAGAGATCCAGGACTGGTAGGCCGAATCTGAGGCTGATTTGATGGAACAGGTCTTGATGGAGATTCCACTCTCCTGGGTCTATCGTTGCTCGAGATAGCCAATCCGCCTGGACGTTGAGGCTCCCCGAGATGTGGTCGGCTAGGAGCGACCGAAGGTGTTTTTCCGCCCAAAGGCCTAACTTGAGGGCCTCCCTCATGAGGGCCTTGGATCTCGTGCCCCCCTGTCTGCAGATATGGCTTTTTGTGGCAATGTTGTCGGTGAGAATGAGAACGTGCCGGTTGGGGATGCGAGGAGAGAATTGCTTCAGAGCCAGGGATACGGCTCTTAACTCTAGCCAATTGATTGGCTTGGAAGCTTCCTCCGGGGACCACGTGCCCTGGGCTATCATCCCCTGGGCGTGGGCGCCCCATCCCGATAGACTGGCGTCTGTGGTGATGACGAATTGATCCGGGCACCTGAAAGGGGATCCTTTGTCCATGGCCGGAGACTTCCACCACTTGAAGGATCTGCGAACAATTGGTGGGATGACAATGCGACGACTTGAGTTGCTGTGCCCCGATCTCTGAAAGGGTAATAGGAGCCACTGTAGTTCCCTAGCATGAAGGCGAGCCCAAGGAATGATGCCTATGCATGACACCATCTTCCCCAAAAGGGAAGACAGGGTTACTATGGAAACTGAAGGTTGAGATAAAATGCGTGAAATTAACTCCCCTATACTGATTTTTCTCTCAGGAGAGAGAAAGACCTGGGAAGATTCTGAATTTATAATGGATCCCAGGTGTAAAATGGATGTGGAAGGTTGGAGGTGACTTTTGTCAAAGTTGATGGAAAAACCATGGTCCTGTAGAACCGACATGGTGACAGAAAGGTCTACTTTCACTTTCTCTAGGGAATTCCCATGAACCAAAATATCATCAAGGTAACATAAAATGTGGATGGGTGACGCCCGGATATAGGCCGCCAGAGACCCCAAGAGTTTTGTAAAGACCCTAGGGGCCGAGGAAAGACCAAATGGCATCGCCCTATACTGGAAATGCCTGCCCTGGAAAGAGAAACGTAAAAATTTTCTGTGGCATTTGGCTATAGGAATATGGAGGTAGGCCTCAGTGAGGTCTAAAGAAACCATGAAATCTCCCGGGTGGATGGCGGCCAAAATGGATGATAAGGAGTGCATCTTAAACTTCCTATATTTGATGAATAGGTTCAACTTCTTTAAATCCAAAATAGCTCTCCAACCTCCGGAGGATTTTGGAACCATAAATAGGATGGAATAAAAACCTCGGCCCTTCTGACCGGGGGGAACCGGTTGAATGGCTCTGATGGACCATAAGTGGGAAATGGCCTCCTCCATACGGTTACAATCTGAGGAGGACCTGGGAGAAGGGCAGGAAATGAAACGTTTAGGGGGGGGGGAAGTAAATTCTAAAAGAAGGCCTTTTTGAACAGTGTCAATGACCCAGGGGTCCTTGGAGGTGAGACGCCAATTAGAGGCGAAATAGGCTAGGCGGCCACCTATGGGAATCGAGGAAGAACTACCATCTAGGTTTTTTCGAAGCCCTGTTAGAGGACGCTCCCCTTTGGAAGCGAAAACCTCTGCCCCTGGAGTTCCTACCTTGGGAACGAAAGCGGGGGGAATACTGACCTGGGGTTCTCTGATAGGAAGCCGCTTGATCTTGTTGACGCCCTGGGCGACGAAAGGACTGCGTTTTGGTGGCCTTTTTGGTGGTTGGACCCAATACTTTCTTCTTGTCCGTGGTTTCCGTGAGGAGTGGATCCAGAAGATCCCCGAAAAGAAGGTCGCGCTTCAAAGGTCCCAGAGATAACTGCCACTTCTGACGTACTCCTGCTTGCCAAGGGCGGAGCCATAGGAGTCTTCTTGCCGTTGTAGAAGCTGCAATAGACTTGGCTGCAAATCTAGTAGATTGTAAAGTGGCATCAGCCACGTACTGAGCAGCTGCAAATACCTTGTTGAAGTCCTGTTGACCTCTCAAGTCATCGGGAGGAATATGCTGTTGAAGTTGGCGAAGCCACAGAAGCATGGCTCTGGAGAAAAAGGAAGCCGCTGCGGAACTTTTAATGGCCCAGGAATCTGCGGTGAATCCTCTTTTGAGCATCTGTTCAATCCGCTTGTCCTCTGGGCGGAGGACCTCCTCTGCTTCGCCTGGCACAGCAGCCGCCGAGTGAAGGATCTTGACAGGTTCATCCGGTTTGGGAAAAGATAGGAGCTCCTCATAGGAAGAGGAGAGTTTGTACAACTTTTTGTCCTTGGTAGTGGGATTAAGCCCAGAGGCTGGGAAATCCCACTGCTTAAGTAAGGCATCTTTAAACAATTTAGGCATAGGAATTACCTCGTTATCCTCCTGTTCCTCTGTGAAGTAAGGTAAATTCTCCTCCGGGGGTTCAGTGGATGTGGAGGCCTGTTTCTCCTGGGCCGCCAATCCTGTAGAAATTCTAGCTTTGAGGAGGAGGGATTTGAACAATTGAGAGGGAAAAATAGTAATTGGAGAAGGAACCTTTATTTGGGATTCCTCATCATCTGAGAGACCTTGAAAGGGATCCTCATCCTCTTCCATATCCTCATATTCGTCCTGAGAGGAATCTGATTCATCCTGAATAGGAGCTCTAACCGTTGGGGAGGAACCCAAGGGGCGGGAGGGACGAGGAGGTGGAGGAGGTAAGGAGGGCGCATTGATGGTAGAGAGCTTAGCATCAATGGCCTTGGATAACACAGAAAAAATAGATTGGAATTCAGGAGGTAAACTAGAAATATCAGCAGGAATGGCAGAAGAATCCCTGAAAGCCTGGGAGGATCCTGGCTGGGGGGAATCTTCAATAATATCTGGTTCCTCTGGACCTAATCCCCATAGGTTAGGTTGGGGTCTGTCTAGGTTTGGCTCATCCAGAGATAACACAGTGACCCCAGAAGAAGGCAGATTAGGAGCCTCTGGGGGGGTCATGACTACTGAGTACTTGGGCCTGTACTTTCAAACGCTTTGCTGATTTGTCATGGATTTTTTGTAGGGCTTGGTCCCTTCTCTTCTCAGCCCTGGTGACTTTAGTCAAGGGGCGGGCCCCTGAAGAAGAGGAGGTCGAGGCCTGGGGGATACTGGTAATCTCATCGCCTGTAGGCCTGGCCTCTCTGGGACCTTGAGTGGTGCCTCTCTTGGGAAAAGTAGCCATAGTCTGACAATTAACAGAAGACAAGGCTGAGCCAAATAAACTGGATGATTAGGGAGAAGAATTTCAAGGACTTCCCAAGAGGAATGGATCCTGCTCCTAGGCCTCGGAGCTGCTGAGACTTGAGGGCAATCTGGGCAAACCCAGAGTTCGTGTCCCCAAATACAGCGTGGCCAGCCTCCCTAAACTTTAACTAAAGTAACCAAGGCACTCTGGTTGGAGGCTTAGCCGGTGGAGAATTAAGCCTGAGCGTCCCAAAGCCCACTCCGGGATCCGAGCGGTGGACTAAGGCCTACGCGGCTGGCAGAAGGCCAACACGAGAGGCCTAAGTTAAAAAAGGGCGCGAAGGCCTTCGCGCTGAAAAAATCGCTCCGTAATAGAAATCTTAAAGGGGAAGCGATCGACTAAGTCCAGGAGACTAGAAACAAGCGTCTCGCACCGCAGGAGGTATCTCTTAAGCCCTTTAACAATAGCACTATAAATAAATCAATGAAGCAATACTTGCACAAGGACCTCCAGGCCAAAGGATTAAAAGAATCCACAAGCGGCAGCGGGGATCGTAAACGGCAAGAAAAGCCGTGGGAAAACGAAACCGCAACTTCTCCCAAAGGAAAAAAGCCGAGCCGCAAACGGCTGGCGCTATTAAGGCAAGTAAGCAAATAAGTATAATCAAATCTTACTACTTTTGAAGGAAAGATCGAAGGGAAGGTGTTAGAATGTTGAACGAGCTATCACAATACAACCGCAGGATGCGAGAACTGAGCGAATTCTGGGGAAGGGGCGGATCCAGCAAGCTTTTTTAACACTAGGCTCAGTTCCACCGGATTGGACATGAGCAACCCATGTGACTGCTGGACCCGCTCCTTCAGTACGGAGAATCAGAGAGACAGAAGCTTCTCTCCATCTGGAGAAGGAAGGAAGGAAGGAAGGAAGGAAGGAAGGAAGGAAGGAAGGAAGGAAGGAAGGAAGGAAGGAAGGAAACTGAGTTAATTATATTAATCCAGCCCTTTAAAACCATCCCAATTTCTCATGCGGCCCCATGGCAAAATTAATTGCCCACCCCTGACATAGAATTAAACAAAATATATTAGTTAAGAAATAATCTAATCCTTAGTGCTTTCAGATATTTTCAAAATAATTCTTATTCCATTTTCATTTTAAATTGTATTTTATTCCATTTTCATTTTAAATTGTTTTTATCAGATTTTAGCAATAATTTGTGTTAGGAACTGTGCACTTTGATATGGCCAATGGGCTAATCAATAAACTAAACTCAATTGATTTCTGTTTTTTTAATTCTTCTATGCCCTAAATAATTTTATCACCCCACCCCCATCAAAAAAGGGAATTATATATGTTTTAAAAAACTTACATTTGGGAAGAGACCCATTCTGTACAATTGTCCAGCCTTCATCTGCAATCAAAATTATTGGCTGAATGCGTTTATTGTAATGGTAATGATATCGCTCTGGAATTTCTTCTTTAAGATAAACCTTCATATTAGGGCTGCAATTTTTCAGTAAGTCATATACATGTGTCGCATCTAAAAAAGAAAGTATAAATAAGTTGGGTCATTTATTTGTTTATCTGTAAAGCTAGTTACTGCAAATATAAAAACTTGATTCATATTTCGTAAGAGCTGTATATTTAATGTGGATCTCATCTACTCCTATTTTAATATATTTACTTTCAAAAGTAAAAACATAGTTCTTAAAAAATTAAATCATTCTACATCTCCATTTTAAGAATAAAACCAGGGACATTCTAAACCCAAAATATTTCGCATCTGAAATGCCACATCCAGGTATTTTGAGCTCAGCGTAAAAGAATGAGTTCTGTCCCAAGCTCAGAACTGTTGTTCAAATATCTTAAATTTGTAAATACTGGTAGTGTTACATTGTTTTTCAGCATAGCTAACAGAACAGCAGAGCCAGTTGTATTCCTTCTGTTGTTGGTGGAGGGGAATGACAGATAGAAACAATATATGTTCAGAATCAGATGCCGATTTGCTTACATATAAGGTACTTCTCACTGATTCATTGGAGAAGAGCCTAATGCTCGGAAAGATTGAGGGCAAAAGAAGGGGAATGAGGTGGATGGAGTCACTGAAGCAGTAGGCGTGACCTTAAATGGACTCCAGAGGATGGTAGAGAACAAGAAGGCCTGGGGTTGTCCATGGGGTTGCGATGGGTTGGACATGCTTCACAACTAACAAAAAGGCCCCCTACTTCTTGATGGCATATCACATACTCAAGACAGCATAAAACTGTGTTCAGTTTTCTGCCTCCAAAATAGGTTTTAGGGTTTAAAAATGATTATGGATTGATATACAAGTGAGCAAATAAAGCTTTAGGAAAAATTAAAGCTTTGTGTTTTAAAATGATGAATATTTAAATTCAAAATGCAAGTGCTGAGTTTTTGGTGAGTTTTAGTGCATGGCTCTAAGCATGCTCTTGCTTCATGCGAAATGCAAAGGCAATGTCACTCTGTATTATATATTGTTACTGGCAAATAATCTCACTGTATTATTGCTGCTGCTATTGCTCTTTGAATGTATTGAAGAGATTCGTGCTACAGGTCTCTATGGCTATTTGTAATAGAACACATTAAAAAATACTGTACTAGTCTAATTTATGTTGGTGGGAATTTTTAAAGTTTAAAATTTATCTCATCAGCATATTCATAGTATGGTGAGAGTTAACAGCCAATATGGACTATCATCTCATCTTTTATTGCCCTAGAATGAGACAGCAAGCAATCTGTTTCAAGTTCCCTAGACCTCTATAATAAAATACACAAATATTTGATATTTGTTATATGTATAACATGGAATGTTCAAAACATGATTAATACTGATGACACTGTGAACTTTTTGAAGTTTGGCTGAGCTCAGGGACAAAACAGCTTTTTTATTTCTAGTCCTTTTCTATATGCAATAACAAGTTTAAACAAAGATAATAATAGAAATTTGCATAATAATAATCATAGAAATTATAGTATGATTGGAATCAGCTTTGGTTATATATTAACTGATGACAACATGTAAAATTATTATGTCTCAGTTAAAAAAACACTATAAAGGAAAGTTTCTCATTCAGTATTTTTCTGATCACAATGATTAAATATTTAGCAAACTGAGAAATATTAGTGACTTACTTATGAAATTACATATAATATTGAGAATAATACTGTTAAAAGCACTGAACAGTAATAGATTTTTACATTATTAAGAATATACTTACTATTTGGCAATATGGCAGCAATTGGGCTTCTGTCTATTAGCACGTAGCTGCTAGGATCAATGCAACGATCCAATTTGATTAATCTCTCTTGAGAACACTGTGCCATTCCATGATCACTTGTAATGATAACATTAATTTTCTCCCACAAATTTGAAACTTTAAGCTGCTCAACAAGAAAGCCAATATGCTTATCTACTTCTTTTAATACTTTAGTCATGTTCTTAATATCTTCTGGTCCGTATTTGTGTCCACTTGCATCTGGTTCTTCCCAATAAAGAGTAGCAAAAGTAACTAGCGGATTAGAACTATTCAGCCATTCAATAATCTTTTCCACCCGTTCACTGAAGCTTACTGAATAATTGTATTTCATAAAAAAATGAGGAAGAGTATCATGAATTTTTACATCTGTGCCAGGCCACATTGCAGAAGCACTTGATTTGTTCTCCTGCCATTCATTGCTTACCCATATAGGAATTGCTTCATCCCACCAGAAAGGATCTGTATCATTAAACTGTGAAAAAGTTTTATTTGCATCAATGTCAAACATTTCATTTGCTACAATACCATGGCTTTCTTCATACAAGCCTGTGACTATACTGTAGTGGTTTGGAAAGGTTTTTGTGATGAAAGCATTGGTAACATGCTCTACTAATACACCAACTTTAATAAAATCCTGGAGATGTGGAAGTTCATATTTCTTCAAGTAATCAGCCCTGAAGCCATCAAAAGACACCAGAAGTAATCTTGGTTCTGTCTTACTAACAGATTTACCACTGGAGTAACAAATTATTCCATTGAACAGTAGTACTATTACTAAGAAAAGCATCCTGGATAAGATTTCAACATGCATAGGAAAGAAGGATACCTGAAAGGAGGAGAAAAAAAAATTAAACCCTGATTAAGAATTTCAAGCCAAAGGATTATTTTCATCCTAGCCAAGCACTGAATTCAATTTCTAATAACTTCAATTTCTATTCTACTTAGAAGAGTTGCTAATTATTATAACTATACAGTTCCACATATTTTTCAACTGTGTTTTATACATAGTACAGACTGCAACTCAGGAGCCTTGGTTTCTACAAGACCAAATCTAGCATGGAATAATAGAAATGTAAAAAAATTC
This sequence comes from Erythrolamprus reginae, assembly GCF_031021105.1. Classification (NCBI taxonomy): domain Eukaryota; kingdom Metazoa; phylum Chordata; class Lepidosauria; order Squamata; family Dipsadidae; genus Erythrolamprus; species Erythrolamprus reginae. The sequence goes on from NC_091950.1 coordinate 228,069,054, forward strand.
AGTAGATTCTTATATTCTTATGTGAGATTGCCTATGGCGGGTAAGAAAATCATACTATCAGTATTTCAAGAGCTCAACTCATCATTGTTAAGTAATACAGAAACTTATTTATGTAAGTACAGTAACTGATTACAAAATTAACAATTCAAAAGTTGAGATATGGACCATTACTTTTTTATATCTATTTTTCTTTTATGTTGCACCTGATCTGAGGGCTATATGTTAATCTCTTGCAAAGACACTGACAATCAAGTCTCCATTCTTTTTAGGTATACAAAGTTGTTTTTATAGGATATATTTAAATCTATTCATTTTACTTTTTGTCAACTTCAAATTAGAATTTATGCATAATTAAAGTTCTGAAGAACTACTACATACATATGATTAGAGTACCAAAATATAACTTGATTTAACAGTGGGGGTATCATGTTACCCCACAGGGCTGCTACTACAGGGAAAACAGGAGGTAGAAACATTATGTATGGCACCTAGAGTTTTATAAAAATAAGCGTGAATATTATTAATATTAATAAAGTTATTTTTGTTTTTGCTTTCTTCATAAGTTAGGGTATTTCTATTTTTTTAAAGATTTAAATGTATTATAAATATAATGCTGTTATAGGACATTACATGCCAAAACAAATTACAATAATGTTTTATGTTTAAAGATATTTACCCATGTAGTATTATACCACTACTATTATTCCTCTCATCTTTTCTACTACCTTATCCTATTGGTAACTTGTTTGTATGTATAGTGAAAGCTTAAGCACTAGAAACAAACTCCTTGTGGCTATTTTACATTTGGCCAATAAAGTATAGTATAGTATAGAATAGTATAGTACAGTAAAGTGTAGTGTAGTATTCAACTCTAGACTAGTCTTGTCTATTCTATAACATCACTGAAACCCAAATGGGAAAAACTATTGGTAATCCTCAACTTATAACTAATTGCTTAACCACTGTTCAAAGATACAGCACTATCTTCAAATTGATGAACAATACTCTGCAATCAAACCATACAGTTTGCTTAATGATTATTGTAACTCAGTTAATGTAAAAAAAAGGTCATATAATCAAGTCCGATCACAATGGTAATCCATTTAATAATCACGACTTGCAATCATAATTCCAAGTCCAAATGTGGTTGTAAGTTGAAGACTTTATGTCCTCAATTAATATACTGGCATTAATACCTATTCTTTCAAAAATGTTATTATCCAAAGCAAAGCCTGTAGTTTTTGATAGCATTATATATCCCTATCCCAAACCTGCAAACATTTTAAAGAGGTAAATGCTCAATAAAGAAAATAAAGACAGTAACTGTAAAGTATAAGTAGTTGACTGATTGTATGCTAAATGTCATATACTAGTATAGCAGTTGTATTTAATTGTTTAATTTTGTTTTGAATGAACAACAAGAATATACAGGTAGTCCTTGACTTGCAACAGTTTGTTTAGTGACTGTTCAAAGTTACAGTAGCTATGAAAAAAGTGACTTATGACAGTTGCAATGTCCCAGGGTTATGGAATCACCTTTTGACACAACCTGACAAGCAGAGTTAATGAGGAAGCCACATTCATTTAACAACTGAATAACTACAACCGTGGAAAGATAATTGATAAAATGGAGCAAAGCTCGCTTAACAAAATGTCCTGCTTAGCAACAGAAATGTTGGGCTCGGGACTACAGGTACATGCTATAACAGAGGTCAACAATGTGCACTCATATAGGATCAGCAGAGATACAGTGGATGCAGAATTCTCAAGGATCCACTGGGTCTCCCAAAAGCATCCCTGCCCTGAAAAGTATTTTTAATACCCTCCCACCAGTCCCTATCTTGCAAGAATGAATTGAAATTATGCCATATAAAAGCATAAACAACTAGCTTTTTGAACAACTAGCCTCGTGGTGCAACTAGAACAATCTAGAACTGAACATACTCAAAACCATAGAAATGGTGGTAGACTTTAGAATAAACCCTTCCATCCTACCACCTCTCACAACACTAGACAACACAGTATCAACAGTAGAGACCTTCAAATCTCAAGACCTAAAATGGTCACCTAACATCAAAAATATCATCAAAAAAGCATAACAGAGAATGTTCTTTCTGTGCCAACTCAGGAAGCTCAAACTGCACAAGGAGCTGCTGACAGTTCTACAGAGGAATCATTGAATCTGTCATCTGCACTTCTGTCTGGTTTGGTTCTGCAACCCAATAAGACCGACAGAGACTTCAGAGGATAATCAGAACTGCAGAAAAAACAGTTGCTGCCAACCTGCCTTCCATTGAGGACCTGTATACTGCACAAGTCAAAAAGAGGGCTGTGAAAATATTTACTGACCCCTCACATCTTGGACATAAACTGTTTCAACTCCTACCCTCAGATCATCGCTATAGAGCACTGCACACCAAGACAACTAGACACAAGAACAGTTTTCCCCCGAACGCCATCACTCTGCTAAACAAATAATTCCCTCAACACTATCAAATTATTTACTAAGTCTGCACTATTACTACTATTTTTTTCTCATCATTCCTATCACCCATTTCCTCCCACTTTTGACTATAACTTGTTTCTTGTATCCTTAAGATTTTTATTAATATTGTCTCCCCATTGCTTATTTGACCATGACAATCATTAAGTGTTGTACCTCATGGTTTTTGACAAATGTTTATTTTCTTTTATGTACACCGAGCACATGTGTCCAATCAAACTTTGCCAATAAAGAATTCTATTCTATTCTATACTATTCTATTCTAAACATTAGCTTTATTATTGTCTTAATCAGAACAGAAATCCTGATTATAAACAGTAAAATTATGAGAGCAATAAAAAGGTTTGTCAAATGTCAACTTCTATATTCTTATTCAATTTCTTCAAGTGTGGCCTCTCAGAGGTTTTCAGAATCAAAATGATTTGTCAGTTTAGACTGACAAATACAATATTTAAATCCCATCAAATAATTATGAGAAGCAGCTACATGCAATATAAGGCAGGAAATTTAATGGTTATCCCATGGACTATCTGGCTCAGTGACAGAACGTTGGTAGCAAAGCATAGAAATGAACAAACAGATGCTTTTCGCCATTAGGATTTAGCCCATGGGAATTTATATAAAAATTAAGCAAACATGATGCCAAAATAATTCCCCATGGCAGTTATAATTGGGTTTGAGAACTATCTAGAATGGCTGAATTTTACTCTTCGAAGTTTGTTTAATCAAAAAACCTTATCAAAACCATTCTTTTACCAATAGTAGTATTCTTGAATTCATCCCACGTGTGCTCTTGAAACTGAATCAAAGGCTGCTTTGAAAACCAAAAATGTGACAAACGATTATTTGTACAGCTAGTGTATTTGTCTATTATATGCTATGAAATCAGATAACGATCTACTATGGATCCTTGTTCTCTTAAGACCATTTGTTCATGCTTCGGAATATTCTTTTGGTCTTGCAAATCACAAAATGTACAACACAGATGTCTAACCAGGGGTGGGCTGCTAGCTGGAATGCTAAATTGGGCTTGCCACTACAGTTCGTGAGTGCTTTGCGGGGCCAGCGCGATTTTACTTCTGCACCTGTGGAGATAGAAAAATCACACACGTGTTTTGGCGAGGTTTTTTGCTTCCGCGCATGCTGAAAAACAGGAGCACCTGCGGCTCTGTGTGCGATTTTGCTATCTCCACAGGTGCAGAAGCAAAAACACATTGGTCCTACCAAGCACTCATGAGCTGCTGCGGTGAGCCCAATTTAGCGTTCCGGCTGGAGCCCACCCGTGTCTAACCTATACTTAGTGGATAATGTATAGCAAACTAATTTATTATTTGCTTTCTATTACCATTCTTTACAAAAATGGACTATCAGCCATCCACAGCAATTCCATCTGACTAGATGTGCGGTCTCTGAAAATGCATCTTGATCAGAGCACTGGCAATCATATGGGAAGGGTTTGTGTGACACTGGATGATCTTCACCCACAACAAGAAATTTAGCTACCAAATGTTTAAAAGTGGGATGTAATTCTTGTTTACAAAACATTCAATAATTTCTATAAGATTACTATTGTCCTTTGGATAAATTAGAACATGACATATAATATAAAATGTATGAGAGTTATAAAACTAGCTGTATTTTTCATAAATATAATGGAACTGAAACTTTAATCCTGTGCAGGTAGTTTATGAAGTTAAGTTAAGAATACATTATGATTTATAAAACAGTGGAAAGGGCAATTGTTATAAAATGTTATATAGGAAGAGTTAAAAATAAACTTTTGTTTTATAGGACTACTTTTTCCTTCTTACTCTTACTTATTTTTCTGCCTACCCAAGTTTTACTCTACTTTTTAATTTAAAATAGTATATCAAGAATAAACTATTTTAAACCCTGTCTTATAATATATACCTGGCTCCAAATTCCCAACATGAAAGTAAACTTTATTTTCAATAATTCGCAGTCATCGCAAGATAAACAAAATACAGCCCAAACTACAGACCCAGTATTTTCTTACTCTCTGATCTGTATCACCTTCAAATCATATTAGTAAGAGGTCCTGAACAAACACACAAAAAACCTCTTGTCATTTGCTCCAGTTCAGCATGAAATGGACACCAATTGCAGAGGTATGAAAATATGGACTGTCCGACTTAAAGAAACACAAATTTCAGGTGTTCATACTAAATCGTTTCGACTTGGAATCTTGGACCCAACCAAAAATAAAACCTTTCATCTTTCGACCAGTGCGTACCATGGCAACCTTCCCCTTTGCCTCCTCTATAGTGGTCCCAGCCAGTAAGGAACTGCACCCGCGACGGCACGGAAAAGAGGAAGGGGGGGGGCGGCAGGAAGAAGTCACGGCCGCCTCCTAGAGAACGAAACAAGGGACCTGAGCTTCTTGAAGCTCTCCTCTTAACCGAAGGCAATATCCTACACCCACCCACGGGGCAAGAGGCAAACACAACCGCCGGGGAAGGAAGCGCCCCACCGCTCTTCCTTCCTACTCACTCGTAACAAGCAGGTCAAACAGTTTTCTACCCCACTGTGAGGCGCGCATGCGCAATTAAAAATAGCCGCCGCGAACCTAGCAACGGTTTAAAGCCACAGTCAGCGCCGGCAAGAACCGGCCGCCCTTGGCTCAGCCTGAGGATTCTTTCCTCTCGAGCTTCGATTGGTCATTTGGCGACGCTGTGAGTGAAGCGGCCGTGCCGTTTGAACCGTCAAAGCAGGTGCACGGCGGGTGGGGCTTTGGGACGCGCGTAGGACGGAATTATTGGCGGGGGCGGCGCTTACCGAAAGAGGCGGGACAGACAATAAGGAAAAAGTAACGCCGGCCAGCGGGGTGGGATTGCGTTAGTGGCGTTATAGCGACGTCACGGGTAATGAAACGGGCCGGGCCAGTGTTTATTACATTTCCCTCCTTCCGTAGCAGAGAATGCCGTTTTTCCTTACTAGAAAAACCCTGGGTTATTAATATTTCAGCAAATTTCATTATCTTATATCGCCCGGCTTCGTAAGGAGTGGAACGCCAAGCTGAGATTGCTAGTGAAATTTTATGTAGGATAAAACATGGAGGGGATGGCAAATACGGAAAAATCAATAAGGTTCCGGAAAACCAGACCAAGGTCATATTTTTAAATCCCGCGGACCACCAAATTCATAATTTTGAGTCCCGCTGACAACCAATATGATTTTTTCAAAGATAAATACATTTGTAAAATAATGATCAGAGAACTTCCATTTTATTAATATGAACTGCACCTATTATACATTTATTTATTTATTATTTATTAGATTTGTATGCTGCCCCTCTCCGTAGACTCAGGGCGGCATACAAATCATAAATGCTTATTTAATTATAACAAAATCATAAATGCTTGTTTAATCATAACAGCATCTTGACCCTCCCCCCCTCCGCCTGAATTGATTAACCAGCTGCCACATGGGGTGGGGCAGTGGGTGGGGCACCGGCCTCTTCTAGAGTGAGTTTCTGCGCTGCGCTGACGCTTAGAGCCTTCGCAGAAGCGAGCGAGGTAAGCAGCCGTCCATATTGCACTTTGGGCTCGGTGTTTGTGTGAGGGGGGGGGCCGTACGGAAGCCGAAGTTCCTGGCGTGGGGCGGTTCCGAAGAAACTGCAAGCGAGGTGGGGGGGGGGCGACACGCTGGGTGATTCTTTCGGTCTCTCCCTCCCCCCGAGCTGGGCGCTTTCGGGGAATGGCTTGTGGGAAGCGGGTGGCTTGGTTGTGAGAACGAGGCGGCGGCTGGATGGATAGAAAGATAGATTAATAGATAATAGATAGGTAGGTAGGTCTAACCTGTTTTTAACCTAAAGGCAGACGGCTCTAATTGTGGATAAAAGTTGCATTAAAATTGGGAGAAAACTGCATTAAGACTGGCTTCTAGATAGCTTTAGATACTTGCTGCAGGAGGAAAAGTGACCTCTGATCATCCCGTAATTCCTTATATTTAGAAGACAGTTGGGAGTTGAGTAGTTTTGTTACACATGCTTTCACAAACTGGTTCTCATGGAGGATGGCCTTTTTGCCAGAAAGAACATTCCTTATTGTGTTATGTATTACAATAGTTCTCCAATACCTTTGTTTCTGAGAAAATGGGCATACTTCCACCAATAATAATAATAATAATAATAATAATAATAATAATAATAATAATAATAGGACTGCAGTTATCTACCATGTTAATTTTCTAAGAATGCCCCTTAGAAAAGGCATTCAACTAGAGGCATTCTTGGGAGGAAATGGGGTTTTATTTTGCAACATGTTTTCTTTTAAAAAATGCTGAGTTCTAACTGAGAGATAATTAGTCCACTGGTACCATATTGTGGTTCCATGATGTAAAATACCTGTGAGATTAAACAAAACATCTATTCTGAAAAGTATGTTTAATAAAGTTATGTAACTATCCATCCAGACAAACCAGCATGACCTTAGGCTTGTCTTTTCTAAATCTTTGGTGTCTCTTCATCTCTTCTTTCTTGTTCCAGATGAAAATCTAAAAATTAACTTGCATTACCACGAATAAGGACCAGGATTGTGGGGGCAATAGGCTGGCTCTGTTAAAAAGTGCTATTGCTAACATGTTGTAAGCCGCCCTGAGTCTAAGGAGAAGGGCGGCATAAAAATCAAATAAATAAATAAAAATCAAATACTGGTAAATAAATAAGCATCTGCCTTTGTAACTTCAGAGAGTACAATAGCAAAGCCTTTTTAGCCAGTTTATGCTTTTGAAATGCTTTCATAACTCTAAGAAAGAAACTGCATTTCTTTGCCTGTGTGATGTACATTGTACTGTGCATTACATAGATAAATTGATGTGTAATTTTTTGAGGTCAGTATGATGACTTAATTTTTGCAAGGGTTTACTAATATAAATAGGTTGAAGATATTGAAATGATAGTCTCAAATAGCATGATCGAATATGGGAGATAAAGGTTTAATTATTTTATGTTAACGTAACAATGCCTGGATTTTTTTTGTTCCTCAGTATAGAAATGGACAAAGAAAGTAAGGAAAACCAGAATGGACACATATATAAGAGCAAGGTAAAGTGATTCCTTGTATTTATTGGGTAGTGTAATTGCCTTTTTAGATTTCAACCTTGCACTGCCCCTCACAGTCATGTGATCACAATTGGGTGCTTATCAGTGGGCTTGTATTTACAACCTATTGCAACAACCTGTGCTGACATGATTGCCATTGGTTAAGTTGAATTCACACTTATGATAATGTTATTCATTTACCACATCATTTGCTTAATTACTACAGAAGCTAGACTTCATAAACCTTCATAAAAATGGTTGTAAAATTTGGTCTGGTGACATAGTTTGACCCTAATGATTTATAATCAAAATTCTGTTCATAATTGTATAGTGATCCCTCGATTTTCGCGGGTTTAAACTTCGTGAAACGGCTATACAGTACCACGGTTTTTCAAAAAATATTAAAAAATACTCTGCGGTTGTTTTCTATACCACGGTTTTTCCCACCCGATGACGTCATACGTCATCACTGCTGCAGGAGGACCCATGCCCCAAGAAAGCTGGTGAGAGGGGCGGATCGGGTGGGCAGGGGGTAGCGGCGAGGGGGCCGTAGGCGCTGGGGGGGCGGGGGGGGCTGACATTCAAAACAATCTTTGCCAGCCTCTGCACTTTTGTCGCTCTCCGCCCCCAACTTCAAGCCCGGCTCCTTGCGTGGCCTTGGAAAAGGGTGCGCGGGGGTAGTTTTTGGCTGTCCATAGCCAAAAATGGTGTTTTTACTTCCGCATCTCTACTTCGTGGAAATTCGACTTTCGCGGGCAGTCTGGGAACGCAACCCCCGCGAAAATCGAGGGATCACTGTAATTGTGATTTGAAGACTACTTGTAAACTTTTGCAATTTTGAACTGTGAACTTCCAAAACTATAGATCATCAGTGCCCTATGATGGTTTTATGTTGAAATAAACAATCCTAAGAAATTTTGTTTTTTCTTAGATGCTTGAAACTGTTCAAAGTTACGTTTATTTATTTTTATTTTTTAAAAAGGAAAAATGTCCAAAGCGAATTCCTATGACTGAGAATCGAGCACTGAGGACTGGAATTCAATCACAGCGTGTACTTTCTGCTTCAAATGTACCCCAGAGAGTGCCTATTCGGTCTCAACGACAGAACCAGTCAATTACCCACTCAAATTCCAACTACACAACTGGGCAGTTACCAACATCTGCAGTTCAACGAACATCTAGGACATCAGGTCCAAATAAACCTAATATAATCTGTCAGCAGCCTTCTGCATCTGGTAAGTACTACTACAGTCATACCTCGTCTTACGAACCTGATTGGTTCCAGGGGGAGGTTCGTAAGACGAAAGGTTCTTAAGACGAAACATTGTTTCCCATAGGAAACAATGTAAAGTCAATTAATCCGTGCAACCAAACCCCCCCCCCCCCCGCAAAAAAACGCTGCCGCCCGGCTGTCACCTTTTAAAACAGCCTGGGGGCTTCTCAGCGACCTCCCGAACGCCAAACCCGAACTTCCGGGTTCAGCGTTCGGGAGGCCGCCGAGAAGCCCCCAGGCTGTTTTAAAAGGTGACAGCCGGGCAGCGGGGCTCCCCCGCAGCCACCGAACGTGGAAGTTCGGGTTTGGCGTTCAGCTTCGGGAGGCTGCTGGAAAGCCGCCCGGCTGTTTTAAAAAGTGACAGCCGGGCTGGGGGGCTTCCCAGCAACCTCCCGAACCCCGAACTTTTGCCGAACTTCCGGGTTCGGGGTTCGGGAGGTTGCTGGGAAGCCCCCCAGCCCGGCTGTCACCTTTTAAAACAGCCGGGCGGCTTTCCAGCAGCCTCCCGAAGCCGAATGCCAAACCCGAACTTCCGCGTTCTGCCCTTTGTAAAGTTTTAATGACCCATCTTTGCCAGCAACCCTAGGGCCATTGAAATTTTTATACCTTGCCCGGCCCAATGATTGAATTGTCTGATTCATGGTGTCTGAATCTGGTTGGTTTTTTAACTACAGTAGTCCCTTGCTATATCGCGCTTCACCTAACCGCGGCTTCACTTCATCGCGGGTTTTCAAGAAATATTTCTTAGGATATATGAGAGAGAGAGAGAGATTACGTATACGTGAGAGAGAAAGAGAATGTTGTTGCTTTATTGTTTTTTATTATTTTTATTAGTTTTAAGTTATATGTGTACTACTGTGATATGTATTTTGTAAGAGTGTGGGAAGGGTTTATAAACACTTAAAACAATGAAAACTTACCAAACAATTACAATATAAATACTTAAATAAGTACTATCAGTCGATAAATTCCACATCACGGATTTCACCTATCGCGGCCGGGTCTGGAACGTAACACAAGCGATAGGTGAGGTCTTACTGTATAGGGATTTTTAGCTGTAACTTTATATAGATTTCTATCATATATATTATTTGTTGTAAGCCCCCCTGAGTCTCAGGAGAAGGGCAGCATAGAAATCAGATTAATAATATAAATAAATAATAAACTAAAGAGAAGAATAACAAGACATCTGGGCCAGATGGTCTCCCAGGAGATTATTATAAAGCAGCCTTCAAAATAATAGGAGACTTATTGTTAGAAGTTTGCAGCGATACCTTACAAAAAGCAAAATACCCAGCGCCTTGGGAGGAAGCCCACATTATATAAAGAGGAAACAGATCTCAACCAAATTAAAAATTACAGTAATACCTCATGATACGAACTTAATTGGTGAAAGGAGGAGGTTCGTAAGGTGAAAAGTTCGTAACATGAAACAAAGTTTCCCATAGGAATCAATGGAAAAGCGATTAATCCGTGCAAGCCCAAAATTCACCCCTTTTGCCTCATTTCCGCCGGCATTCGGATTTTGTTCGGGTGTGGGTGGAGGGGGGGAGACGGGGGGAGACAGCGCAGGCTGCCCGGAGGGAGCCTCGTGGGTGGATTAACGGAAAAGTCAACAGTTACTGTCCGGCTTGCAATGACTGGAAGAGAAGGGAGGGAAACGCCCGGGCGGTTTGTACGTGCGTCTTCTCTGATTTCCTCCCTCCCTCCTTCCCCCTCTCCCTCCTGGCCTCCCTCCTCCTCCTCCTCCTGTATTCCGCCTCCCTCCCAGCCTCCGAGCCACATTCTCCGCGCCGCCGGCCGGCTGTCATCTTCTAAAGAAGCAAGAAGAGGAGGAGGAGCTGGGCGCCTTCCTCCGCCACCACCGGCGCCCAGCTCCTCCTCCTCTTCTTGCTTCTTTAGAAGATGACAGCCGGCCGCGCGGAGACTGGGGATGGTGTGCGTGTGTGAAAAGGGTCAGCGGGAGAACTGGGGGGAGCTGTGGCCACTGCCCCGTGGAAGGGACCCGGCTGGGAAGCTCCCGAAGGTGTGGGCTGGGGTCTTTCCGGGAGAGCAAGCAGCCCAAAGCCGAAAGAAACGCGTGGAGGCTTGTAAACAAAAGGCAGAACTTTTGGCTTCTGGGTGGATGGGAGGAGCTACAGCCCAGCGGCGTTTTACATTGATTCCTCCGGCCGCTTAGCTCCTCCCATCCACCCAGAAGCTGAAAGTTCTGCTTTTATTTACCAGCGTTTCTTTCAGCTTTGGGAGAAACTAAGCAGCAGGGAGATTTTACCAGCCCAGCCACTTAGCTCCTCCCATCCACCCAGAAGCTGAAAGTTCTGCTTTTATTTACCAGCGTTTCTTTCAGCTTTGGGAGAAACTAAGCAGCAGGGAGATTTTACCAGCCCAGCCACTTAGCTCCTCCCATCCACCCAGAAGCTGAAAGTTCTGCCTTTTATTTACCAGCGTTTCTTTCAGCTTTGGGAGAAATTAAGCAGCACGGAGATTTTGCTAGCCCAGCCACTTAACTCCTCCCATCCACCCAGAAGCTGAAAGTTCTGCCTTAGGTGCCTCTTCCACACACCCTCGCCGCCCCCAGCCTCTGCGCCGCCGCCCGACTTTCAACTTGTAAAGAAATGAGAAGACAAGGAGGAGCTGGGTGCCGATGGCGGCGGAGGAAGGCGAATGCTGCCCGAAGGCTGGGAGGGAGGCGGAATACAGGAGGAGGAATAGGAGGGAGGCAGGGAGGAAATTCCGGAAATGACAGTCACAAGGCAGGGAAATCCCTGCTGCAGTAAGAGAGCACAAGGTAGAGCGCATGCGCAGTAGGAGAGCCCACGCCCCCGGCTCGGGTTCGTAAGGTGAAAATGGTTCTTAAGACAAGGCAAACAAATCATGAACCCCGGGTTCGTATCACGAAATGTTCGTAAGACGAGGGGTTCGTATCATGAGGTACCACTGTATAGACCTTTTGCCCTGGTCAGACTTGCCAAAATATATCCCAATGTTGACCCAACATGTTAGGAATGTAAAAAAGCCCATGGTACATATTATCATTTATGGTGGTCCTGCCCAGTGGCAAGAAGATAGTAGAATACGATTAGGAGCTGGATAAAAGAAATGACAGACTTAAGACTAGAGACATACAGTAACTATTAGGGATTGTTAGGGGACAACATACTAAAGCAAACCAATACCTTATCATACACATTTTAATGGCTGCCAGATTATTCTTTGCACAGAACTGGAAGGACAGAAATCCCTCAACAGAAAATATGATAATTAATAAAATGCTGGATTGCACAGAAATGACAAGACTTAATTTAGAATTACAGAATCATCAAGAGAGAGAATTTTTTACTGTGTGGGAAAAATTTTATAACTGGCTACAAATAAAAAAAAATTAATTAGTAAATACTAACCAATGTATATACAGTACCTGTATAATACTAATATAATGTAAATTAAGTCTTCGGAGAGGGGCAGCATACAAATCTAATAAATTATTATTATTATTGTTGTTGTTGTTGTTGTTGTTATTAATGTGATAGATTAATAATGTGATAGATGGATATATATATATATGCATAGTAATCTTATGCCAATCATACAGAAATATAAAATGTAAAGACGTATGTTTTGCTTTTGTCTTTTTTCTTTTATTATTGTTTTTTAAAAAACAAAGATTATTTAAAATAAATAAATGTGTTCATTCTTACATAAAGTGAGTGAGTGTTTGCACACGCGTGCAAGATAGCAACAACCAGCAATTTTCAGCGTCTTCTCAGTCACAAGATTGGCTTAGCAACTATCTTTCTAGAATGGATAACTGTGGCTAAACATAAAGAGATCATACATGTTTAATTTCTACCTCATCTATAAAGTATGCATTCCAAACCCGCCATGGAGAGGAACATATTGTTTGCATTCACTCAATTTTTTAATTTCAGAGCTTGCTTTAGAAAATTTAACTTTCCTATGCCCAGGAAAAAAGCCTGAAAGTGAAGATGTATCAGCTGTAACAACCAAGGAAGGAACTTCCCATTCAAAAAGTGAGAGCAAAGATGCATCAGGAAGTGAAACTAAAAGGTAGGTTCTTATTTGGTTTTTCTGGGTGGACATATTCAAAAGTATGTGTGCTTTGTATTGGGAAATTCAGATGGAACCAAGCCTGTTAGCCTTATGTAAAGGATTGGAGACCTGGCTGTTTCTCTAGATATTTGATTCAGCTGGTTAGATGAGCTCCACTCTCACTAATGTGTATGTATAATTTGTTGTTGTTGTCTGTGGGGTTCTTATCCTTGGGCACCTGTGATTTTATGTGATGGGTTTTATTGTGTTATTTTTCATGTCAGAACATTTGCACATCTATAGACATTTATGTAAATTCAGTCTTACCGAAAATGGTTTTCAAAGAAAGCATTTTCTTCTATATAACTCAGGAGACAAAGTACTTTTAGCTATCCCCAGAAATAGTATGTCCTTTATGAAGATTTCCTATACAAATTGCAAGTTTTGAGGAGAGAAGTGAATGCAGCTGCGAGAGCAATCATGGGCTTTCCCAAATATGCCCATGTTACACCAACACTCTGCAGTCTGCATTGGTTGCCGATCAGTTTCTGGTCACAATTCAAAGTGTTGGTTATGACCTATAAAGCCCTTCATGGCACTGGTCCAGATTACCTCAGGGACCGCCTTCTGCTGCATGAATCCCAGCGACCAGTTAGGTCCCACAGAGTGGATCTTCTCCGGGTCCCGTCAACTAAGCAATGTCGCCTGGCGGGACCCAGGGGAAGAGCCTTCTCTGTGGCGGCCCCAGCCCTCTGGAACCAACTCCCCCCAGAGATTAGAACGGCCCCCACCCTCCTTGCCTTTCGTAAACAACTTAAAACCCACCTCTGCCACCAGGCATGGGGGAATTGAGATCCTCTTTTCCCCTAGGCCTTTACAATTCTATGCATGGTATGTATGTATGTATGTATGTATGTATGTATGTATGTATGTTTGGTTTTTATATTAATTGATTTTTAATCATCAATACCAAATTACTATTGTACACTGTTTTATTGTCGCTGTTAGCCGCCCCGAGTCTCTGGAGAGGGGCGGCATACAAATCCAATAAATAAATAAATAATAAAATATTCTAATGCTTTATTTTTTTAAAAAAATAGAAAACAGTGGTGCTTGGAAGACTTTGATGTTGGTCGTCCTTTGGGAAAAGGAACATTTGGAAATGTTTATCTTGCTCAAGTGAAACAGAGCAAATTCATTTTGGCACTGAAGGTCTTGTCTAAAGCACAGTTGGAAGAATTAGGTGTAGAACATCAGCTGCAGCGAGAAGTAGAAATACAGTCTCGTCTTCGGTAAGGTTGAATAAAAGTAAAGAGGGGTAGCTTGGAGGCCATATACAGGAAATAAGGCGTACACTGCCAAAAAGGGACTAAAAGAGTAAACGTTCAGTGCAATTATAGCTAAAATTATAGGTAAAAATGAGAAGTGGAGAAGGAGACCTCTGGAAAGGGATTCTTATTCTCTGCTTTCTCTTATCCACACAGAGATGGCTTTGGAGGGATGTCTTTGAAGGTTTTGAAGGTGGAAATAAAAAGTAAAGGGCTCTGCTCTCATTCCTAGATTGTCTCAAAGGCTCTTAAGTTACCATGAAATGTGGCCATTTCTAGCCAATGGAGACAGTGATCAGAATAGCTAGTATTGCAGAGACTTTCCAGAGGTTTATAGTCTTGTCAAAACCCTTTGAAATAGCTGAAAAAACATGATCCAACTTTTTTTTGGTAATGTATTGAATAGCTTGCTTAGCTTCACCCTCTCGTTGTTTATCACTTGTATATAAAAAGGAAGGAGTTATAGATGTGTTTAGCTTGTTAATAGCTATGGTCTTGTTTAAAAATCCATATGCCTCTTTTGTAGGCATCCTAATATTCTCCGGCTGTATGGTTACTTCCACGATGCATCAAGAGTGTACTTAATTTTGGAATATGCACCTCGTGGAGAGGTCTATAAAGAACTTCAGAAATTTAAAAAGTTTGATGAACAACAAACAGCTACGGTACGGCTTGCAAAGGACGATGCATACTTTATGTATGGAATATTAAGGCTGTTTTTCCCTCCTTTGAAAATGGGTTCTCTGCTATGGTTATTCTCCTAAAGATTTGAATCTGAGTATACTAAATAGCTTTAGTTTAAGAGATAGGTGGCAAATGTCTTTCGGAAACTTCACAATAGGTTTTTTTTTAAAAAAAAATAATAATTTTGAAATGTTTATGTACGTAGAAAAGTTCATAACTTCTCTCTCTGAAGCACATTGTGATGATCCGAGGCGTGGCACGAAAGCAACCCAAACAGAGAACAGTTCTAACCCCTTTATTGCTCCAAACTGTGCCCTAAAACTTTCCCACATTCACTGCAAGTCCTGGAGCAAAGCTCTCAACGCAGCCTATGACTGGAAGTTGTCCAGTAAGCCAGATTAACCAAACAGCAACCAGGGCCAGCAGTCCAATAAGTCAGGTTAGCTAAACAGTAACCAGAGCAAGAAGTTCAGCGCAGCAGGAAAACTGGCAAGTCCCACAAGACAAGAGTACAGCAATCTTCAGGCTTTGGCAAGTGCACACAAGGCTTCATAGATTCAACACCTGTTCCCAACAAATGCACCTCCTTACATCTTAGTCCCCAGGTGGGCCTGTGAAGCGGGGTGTGGGGCAGACTCTTCCCTCGTAGCTGGTTCAATCTGCGTTGATCTCTTCTTTTCTCTTCCCTCCTTGTTCTCAGATCAAGAAAGTGCTCTTCTGAGCTCTCTCTCTCTTTCTCCCTCCATGTGATAGTGGCAATGAGTGGGGGAGTCTAATAATGACAACTTGAGATGGGCTGTTTACTCATTTACAGTAGTTTAAGGAAGAACAGATACTACACTTTTAGAAACTGCTTGTCTGTCAAAAATTCTAGAAGTGCATCCCACAAGTATACACATCTAAGTCCTTGCTAGACCATTCAATATTAGAGATGTCTTCAATATACCTTCTATGATCTCATCAAATTTTGTTTTATGCTCTATTATATGTTTGCCAGAAAAGTACAAAATAAGTACATTAATTTATTTTTAATCTTTTGAGACAAAGTTACAAACATTTTACGTGATGAAGACCCATAGTTAGTAAGTATGAGAAACCATAGTCATTTTTCTATTAAAACAAACTTCTGTAATTAAATAATGCAAGTACTGTAGAGCCTTCCTAAAATTTTGGTAACACTTCAAGTATCTGACTACTAAGAGGATGGTGAGCTCCATAACAGTTAAGGGAAACTTTACATTTCATTGTAGAGACTTGCTGTTTAGCTTAATAATGTAGTAGTTTTCCTGTTCTTTTTGATAGTTATTTTTTATCATTGTCATATAGTATAAGATGAATAAATACTGGCTATGTTAGCGTCAGTTGCATTATTTGAAATTGTTGAGCCTTATTTGCAAAATTTGGTTTCTTCTACAGTATATGACTGAACTTGCAGATGCATTGTTATACTGTCATTCAAAAAAAGTAATTCATAGGGACCTGAAGCCAGAAAATTTGTTGCTGGGATCAAACGGAGAGCTCAAGATTGCTGACTTTGGATGGTCTGTACATTCCCCATCTTCTAAGTAGGTACTTTTTAATTCTCAAGTTTGAGAGTAGAATTGGATTAGAATTACTTGAATATACAATATATACTTTTCTAGACGTACAAAATGTACTTATACAATGTGCTTCTCTTGAATTTACAAAAAAATAGCTAAATAACTTTCTGATTCTTTCAGTTGATATAACTATTAATTTGAAAAATATGTTTAAAGTGGTATAGTTTGTACTATAATATATAACCATGTAAATAAAAGCATTTAATAATTGAATATATAATAAAGTGGAACACTTTAACTCAATTCAAATCAAAATAACACACCAAAAATCCTAGTTATTTTATGAATGATAAATCAACAGCAAGTTAATTATGAATGCAATAAAAAAGAGAACATTGATAGTATCCTAGAAACCAAGAAGAAGGTAGATGGGAAATGAAATCTGATAAAGAAGTAAAGATGATGATATATATAGAGAAGCCTGAACAGTGGAGGATTTCATGTTCTATAAAGCAACTTTGGATTTGAATTTGAGAAAGGATTGTTTCTTGTGACATCCAAAAATGTCAAGTACTTTGGGATAGAAATGGTAGAAAGATTTAGGATTAGGTAACATCGATAAACAAAATGTATTAAAGCATAGTAATAATAAACAGAATAGTTTATGAGTATTAATAGCATCTGTTGTTTTTAGATTAATAACATGGTTTGCTGACTGCTCTATACTTTGTTATCCTAGGAGATCAACAATATGTGGCACCCTTGATTACTTACCACCTGAAATGATTGAGAAGAGGACACACGATGAAACAGTAGACCAATGGAGTCTTGGTGTCTTATGTTATGAATTTTTAGTAGGAAAGCCTCCGTTTGAAAAATTAGGCTTTCAGGATACATATAGAACCATTTCAAGGGTAAGTTGAATTTATCTGGCTTGATGTAGCCTATATTTTTGTTTTCTTGCAATCCACAACTCGCTCTAAAAGAGCAATTTTCCCGATTTTGAGAAGCCTAAAAGTGCCTTAATTATCCCTTGATTCAGGGATTAGAATTTTTTTTAACTTACCAAGCATATTAGTACCTTTTTATCAGCTGGCAAATTCGGGTTCAGTTCCTGCGCTAGTAATGATTATTTGGATGATGTTTTTCATTGATATGCTACTGCCAAACTAAATGCTATTTTCCACTGGGCTTACAATGGGAAGAAGTGAATTTATTTATTCATTTATTATTTAGATTTGTATGCCGCCCCTCTCTGCAGACTCGGGGCGGCTCACAACAAAGTGAAACAATTTACAACAAATCTAAATTACAGTTTAAAAATATCTAAAAAAACCCATTTTCTAAACAAACATACATACAGACATACCATTCATAAATTGTATATGCCCGGGGGAGATGTCTCAGTTCCCCCATGCCTGACGACAAAGGTGGGTCTTAAGGAGCTTACGAAAGGCAAGGAGAGTAGGGGCAGTTCTAATCTCCGGGGGGAGTTGGTTCCAGAAGGTCGGGGCCGCCACAGAGAAGGCTCTTCCTCTGGGGCCCGCCAACCGACATTGTTTAGTTGATGGGACCCGGAGAAGGCCCACTCTGTGGGACCTAATCGGTTGCTGGGATTCGTGCGGCAGCAGACGGTCTCGGAGATATTCTGGTCCAGTGCCATGAAGGGCTTTAAAGGTCATGCAGTGCTTTGTGTGTTAACTGAAATTTTCTTTGGTTTAAAGGTGCAGTACACCTTTCCTCCGTTTGTAACAGAGGGAGCTCGGGATCTGATTTCAAAGCTCTTGCAACATGACCCAAAGCAGAGATTACTACTGGAAGGTGTGCTTAAACATCCATGGGTCACATCAAAGTCTACTAAATCTCCCAAGTATTTTGGCAAGCAATTTGCTAATAAAACTCAGTCACAGCAAAATAAGAATTGCTGTACCAGTTAGCAAGGATGGCAATAAATTGTAAGACCGCCGATATAGGAAGCATAGAATTGGTGTCAAAAAGAAGTCAGTTTCCTGTACAACGAACCTCTTATGAACACGATGAAGTCTGAGCTGCAGTTTTCACATGCTTATAATTCCAATCAAACAGTTCGTGAATATCTGGAACATATACTTGAACATTTTGTGCATGTGATTCAAAGCTGCTGGGGCACATCTTGTTCAGGACTTTCTCAGATACATAGCTCATATAGTCTTGATTCTCCTTGGTTGATAGCCACATGAATTTGTTGGAATGGTGCAATAACCACCCTAAGGTTAACCTGCGCAGTGATGTGACATGGATGGCGTCTGTTTCTGTAAATATGACCTACTTGTGCAGTCATTGTTCTGTCGTCCGTTAGGAAATTCTTTGAAGTCTAAAGACTTTATAAACAATAACCCAGTGCTTTCAATAATTCCCTAACTGCTTTATTCAGTGGTCAGAGATATCCTGCTTCCTGGGATATCCTTGTTAGTGAGCAATTGTTCAGTGAAAGTTCTTGCAAGATAAATTAAAAACTACTTTTTATCATTAATTTTTAAATAATGTATTTTTTTAAGCACTAATAAAACTTTATCATAAAATCATGATGGTTCTGCAGCACTTATACTTGCTTCTAATGGTACATCATTTTTACAATTTACATTTATCCAAACGTATACAGTAACACATTTCACTTCAAGGTACCTGTGTCAACCCTGAAGGGTGTATTACTTCTGACAACCTGTACAGTTCAAATAAACTTAGTGATAGTTGATCCTGAAAATACAAGCCCTCTTTTGGCATGTAATGATTCCAGGCAATTCTCAAGAGTTATCCTGGGGTTATGAGGAGAATTGGCAGCAGGATTGCTGAGGCAATCATAAAAGTGTAATTCTGTGTGACAGCAGCATTTTGTGATGGCAATCCCAGCACACTCTGTTGATGTAACCTCAGAACTGTGTGGGTTATTAAGCAGGGGTGTGTGGGAATGTGTGGTTTTTGTAGTATGCTGCTAAATATGACAAATGAAGGATGGCCATTTTTCAGTAGGAAATATATAATAGCTAAAAATAGGCACAATATCATTTAAAGGACCAACCATTCCGTATCAAACTCAAGAAAAATGGTGAATTCTAGCTTCTAATTGCCCACTCCCATATTCTTAAATTGACCACCTGCCCTATTATGTATGCTAATAGTATTATCCACTGTCATTAAATTACTCATCCATTTCAATGTTTGGAAATCGCATCATGCATGTAAACTATTATGGGCAGTAAGAATCCAATACAGGTACTCCTTGACTTAATGGTTGGTCAGTGTGTGAAGTCACTCCAGGCTCTGAAAAAAAGAACTTAAGATTCAAATTCAAAGTTCTTGCAGTTATGTAACCATTATTTTCTACGATTCCCCCCTCTGAAAACTAGCATTTCTAGTTTTCAAGGACCCCCCCCCAAAAAACCCCCCCAAAAAACAAAACCCTGGGTTCATAAACAACTGCAGCATTATTTAATGATGGCTGTTAAAAAAGAACAGTTAGATGGATTCAGAACTGACTTAGTGATCGTACTAAGGTAATAAATGGTTGCACATCCAATTGGAAGAATGTTTCAAGTGGAGTACCACTTCTGTCCTAGGCCCAGTGCTATTTAACATATTTATAAATGATCTAGATGAAGGAATTGAAGGAAAACTTATCAAATATGCTGATGACACAAAGCTAGGCGGGGTGGCTAATACCACAAATCTTAATGTTCCCAAGTTTGGAGACCCCAGGCTTAGAATCAGAACTGGGGAAAAAACAAACAAACAACCATTTAGTCCACATCTTTACAGCTTTATTCAGTTCAAAAATCAAAATATGCTTGAAAGCATCCCAGAAAAAGGAAATCCCAAATTTGATTCCATTGTCAAATTGCTTGTAGGAAGTGTTTCTCGTCCTCAACTTGCACCTGTTCTGGTCATTGATGCCTGTTCTTCAACAACTTCCACCCTGGGACAATCCTGAATAGACCCATTGTTTCAAAAGTCTTCCTGCTCCATACAGATAACAGGCTCTTGTGGTGTGATCTGACATGTTTATCAGCATACCCAATCCATAATGCTTCATAGCCTCAGTAAGCAAACATTGTAGCTGAGAAACATAGACAGCAGTCTTTTCAAACAAAGCACATTCCCACCCTTTCAAAGAAAAAAAATTGAGGGGGAATGCAAACAGACATATCAGAGTGCATTAGCTATCAAATGTTTCTAGGAAGAAATGACGGAGCGTCCTTTTTTAATTCCAGGGAATAATTTCATGGGTTTGGAGCCGGAGGCTTAAAAAATCCTATCTTCCGAAAATAGCGAACAAGAAAGGTCACTGAGACTACGGTGATGCTGATCCGGAAAGGAGCAAACAGTTTGTGAATAGCGTAGGCCAATGCAAAAGTGCTTGTTCCAGCAGCTAGCTTGGATTGCACAAGGGCTTCATCAAATCCCAGCTTGAAGAGAATAGTGGTCATGTCCACTCCGCTAAAAGGGAGAGGAGGAGGGAGAAACAGACAACACATTAATAACATGAAGGATTTTGGTGTTGGGAGGTTTTTTTTCCCCCTCAAAAGAATTTTATACAGGTTACTCCTCAACCATTTTTTAAAATTTACAATGAAATTTGAAAAAAGTGACTTACAGATAGTATTTGCACATACACAACTGTAACCCACGATCCTTTAATCAAAATTAAAGGGCACTTGGCAACCTCTGGAACAAACTCCCTCCGGAGATACGTACCACCCCCTCCCTTCTGGTCTTTCGTAATGCTCTGAAGACCTATCGGAGAGGGGCGGCATACAAATCTAAGTAATAAATAAATAAATAAAATAAATAAAAACCAAATCAAAATGTTCTACAGATGGCATCTCCCACCAAATAGGATAGCAAAAATGTTTCCCAAAACATCCCCATTATGCTGGAAATGTAAGAACGATATAGGAACCTATTACCATCAATGGTGGACATGAATATATAGTATCTATTAAGTTAAGAAATTTTGGGCCAAATGTCATTTTATTTAATTGCATTTTTATGAATATCCAATTGACGTTATCAAAGGCCTTTTGAGCGTCTAGAAACATTAAAGATGCTGTCTTGCCTGGATATTGTTCATAATACTTTAGTGTGTTTATTACTGTTCTAAGATTATTTTTAATTTGTCTCCCTGGTAGAAACCCATTTTGGTCTTGGTGTATTATTCCATTTATAACTCTTTTGAGTCTGTCTGCATAAATGGCAATAAATATCTTGTAATCTACATTTAATAATGATATGGGCCTATAGTTTTTAATTTTTTCTGGGTCTGTGCCCGGTTTGTGTATTAAAGTTGTCAGTGATTCTGACCAGGATTTAGGAATTTTACCCTCAAGTCTACATAGATTGAAAGTTTCTAACATGTGGTTTCTTATTGTTTCATTTTCTATCTTGTACCATTCTGCCGGTATGGCGTCTGGGCCAGTGGCCTTATTGCTTTTCTGTTTTTTAATTGTTGTTAGGAGTTCTTCCATTGTTATTGGTCCATCCATGGTGGCCTGTTGGTCTTCTGTTATTTGTGGTAATTTTGAAGCTTGTAAATAGTTAAAGACTTCATCTTCGCTAACATTATCTTTAGCATATAGATCTTTATAAAAATTATACACAATGTCTGCCTTTCCTTCTGTATCATATTTTATTGTACCATCTTTGTCTTCTAGTTTTTTAATTAATTTTGATTGGCTCTGTATTCTAAGTTTATATGCTAACTATCTGCCTGGTTTATTTGCGTGTTCAAAGTAGTGTTGCTTTGCTCTTTTAATTTTTTCAGTTATTTGGTTTTGTTCTATGATTCTAATTTTATGTTTAATTACATTTATTTCTGTTTTTAAGTCTCTGTTCTTAATGTGTTGCTGTGATAAAAATTCTAATTGTTTTAATTCATTTATTAATTGTACATACTTTAATTTGTTTTCCTTGTTATATTTTGCTATGTAGGATATTGTTAATCCTCTTATGTAAGCTTTAACTGTATCCCATAAGTTCTGTGGAGTAGTATCTGAAGTTTTGTTGATTTCAAAAAATATTTTTAGTTCCTTTTCGATCCAATCCTTATATTTCTTGTCATTTAATATGTTTCTATTCATCCGCCAATTATTCTGTTTGTTATTCATTCTCATAAAAACCACTATTGGATTGTGATCGGCCCATGTATTAACGTCTATCTCTACCTCTCTTATTTGTTCTGCAACCATTTTTGGTGCCCATACCATATCTATTCTTGTCCAAATTTTATGGGGGTTGGAGTAGAAGGTATATTGTCTCTTATGAGGGTATCTTTCCCTCCAAATATCATTTAGCAATAGTTCCGCTTTCATTTTTTGAAAAGTACTAGGTAGCAAATTCCTTCTTGTTTTTTTGTTTTTCCCCCTTTTATTGTTACCCCCCCCCGAGTGGTCTAATTGTCTGTTCGCAATAGCATTAAAATAACCTATTATTAATACATTTTCAATAGCTAGGTCTATTATTGTTTGATGTAAATTTTTATAAAATGTCATTTGATCTTCATTAGGAGCATAGATAGAAACAACAACTAGAGGTCTAGGTTCAATATCAACTTGTACAATCAATATTCTACCCTCATTATCCTTAAATATTTGTTTGGAATTTATAGAATTCTCAACATACATCACTACACCTCTTTTTTTTTTGATCTGCTAATGCAGCATACATTTTTCCAATTTTGGGATTCAACAGTAATTTTTGGTTATTTTTTTAAATATGCACTTCTTGTAATATTGTAATTTGAGCGTTTTGATTTCTAATTTTAGAAAAAATTTGTTTCCTTTTCCTTGGTTCATTAAGTCCATTGACGTTTACAGAAAAGATTTTTAAATCTTTACTTATTGTCATTTAGTAGGTTTTTTGGTTTCTCGCTGAGGTTGAACTCTTCTGGCACCTTGGTCCTGCTCTATTACCTGAGCAGTGGCCCCCAGATCTTCTTCTTGCTGTGTTGTTAATTTTTCCCCTGGTTGTTGTTGAACTGGTTGTTGTTCAACCGGTTGTTGCTTATTTGTATAGTCCAGGCGGCTAATGCCACTATTTTCAAAAAAGTACATAGCTTGTTCTACATTTTCCAACTTGTATCTTGTAGAGCGCCATGTCAGAGAAAGACCTTGTGGAATAAGCCAACGGTAGGTTATATTTTCTTTAATCAAAATTCTAGTTAGAAAGTGGTAATCTCTTCTGCTTTCTCTGACGCTTCTTGGAACTTGTTTTAATATTTTTATTTCAACTCCTTGATGTTGGAGTTTGGCATTTCTTGACCAATGGAGTATGTCATCTCGCAGAGCTTTTCTTGTGAATTTGATGTGTATCTCTCTTGGGAGGTTGTGGCGACGAATGTAACTATTCGAAGTTCTGTAAACTTCATCGATTTCTTTCAGTAGTGCTGTGGGATCCTGTTGGAGTATTCCTCCAATAGTTTCGGCCATAGTCATTTTTAAATCTTCATCTTTTTCCTCTTTTATATTCTGAAATCGTAGGCCATACGAAGCACTTTGCATCTCCAACTGAGTGATTGATTCATCATATCTTCTGTATCTTGCATCAGCTCTCCCTTCAAGGTAGTCCATTCTTTTTTCATTTTTGTCAGATTTCTCTTCAACTTTTTTAACTCGGTCATCACTTTCTTGTAGTGTTTGTTGGATTTCCTTTATCTGGTCTTTCATCTCTCCCATATCAACTTTCAATTGAGCCATCTCCATTTTAAATTCTGCCAGGTCCGCTTTTATAGCTTGTCTTTGTTGTGTTGCATCCTCTTTTATGGCCTCTCTTTGTTGGGTGGCGTCTTCTTGAGATTTAAACATAAAGTCCTTCAAAGTATTTAAGGTTTCTTGTAGTGTTGCAAAATTAGACTGCATTGTTTTATCTTTGTCTTTGTCCTTGGTAGACATGGTTAACACCTGGTGCGACGGGGAAGGATGCGGTGACCCTTGTGGGGAGGGAATTGTTGCTGTAGTTTGT
The DNA here is from genome assembly GCF_031021105.1 of Erythrolamprus reginae. Classification (NCBI taxonomy): domain Eukaryota; kingdom Metazoa; phylum Chordata; class Lepidosauria; order Squamata; family Dipsadidae; genus Erythrolamprus; species Erythrolamprus reginae. The sequence continues at coordinate 228,093,487 of NC_091950.1, forward strand.
TTTTTAACCGTTTTAACAAAAGTTGAGGTATTTGACATTGTCAAATTTGAATCCACTGTTTAAAATTTAAATTAGTTTAAATTAATTTCAATTTATATGTAGTAAAAGGAAAAGAATTCCTATAAATTCCAAATCTGTTCAATCTATTTTGTTAACAATTTCCCTTGAAATATGACTATATATACCAATTCAATTACCAACAAAATTCAAAATATATTGTTATTTTTAAAACTTTAAATATGCAATGCCAAAAGGAGTAGGTGTAAACTTTTTTTAAAAAAAAAATAAAAGAAAAGTAAGAGTTAAAAATAAGTAGTCTGGTAAGAGGGCAAGATAAATAAAAAAAAGGAAAAATATTAGCTATTCATAAAAAATAAAAGAGAGCATAGAAAAGGAAAATTATGGGGGGGAAAAGGAAAGGGAGAGAGGAAAGAAGACAAAATTAGTAAAAGGAGTAGAGAGAATTGTTCTAGGGGAAAGAAAGAAAGGAGGTGATATTTTAATTCAGCTAGTTAAAATAGAGCAGGGAACCAAGGTTTGTTAACAATGCATATGTTTCAAATCAGGTTTCTTTTAAAAATAGCAGTGCACAGAAGAAAAGAGAAAGAAAAAAATCAAGGAGAGATCAGGAAAAAAATTAATTATTCAAAAAAACACAATATCAGTATTATATACTTATGTTCTTCTTATAGGTCCAGTAGTTGTGCTGGAGAGTAAGGGATGTAAATCCAAGTATCAAAGGATAAAGTTATGTTTAATTCCAATTTCAAGTTCAAAGGGAAAGTCAAATTAGTAATTTTCTTGTGCTTAAAATGAAGTCAGTTTATTTTCCAAGTTCAAGACAGAAGCAGAGAAGCAAATCCCAAGATGGAGTCAGGTTAAAATTCGTACAGCAAGGCAGATGTTAAGAAGTTCTCAGGAAATAATCCAAAAGGAGTCAGCAAATAATCCAAAGACGCTCAGCAAGTAATCCAAATAGGTTAATCCAGGAGTAAATAGTCCAAAGGAAAGGTTGAATAGCTAGTGTTTCAGTTCCTTCTATTTTCCATTTATTTTGTAATTATTGGGTTATTTCATTATTGTGAAGAAAGACAACAAGATGAGAAAAAAAGGCAGCAAGACTGTGTTCCTCCGCTGTCAGAATTTAAGCCCGGAACACTATATTTTTAACGATCTATCAAAGACAAATTCTAATCATCATTACAAATTTCCTTTAGCAATTTAAATTTTCTAAATAGTCATATCAAATTTGAATTATTTTATTAATCCATAAAGTAAAAAAAGATATTTTTAAGTTCCAAAGTTCAAGTTCAAGATGGAAAAAATGAAAGTGAAAAAATTAGATCCGGCTGTCATTTGCGGATGAATCCAAAAAAGGAAAAAACTTTCACCTTCGCCTTGTTGAAAAGGAAAAAACTTTCACTTAGAACTTTCGCAGCGATCAAGTTTTCTGGTTTTAAACATGAAACAAAAAGAGGGTTTTTTACCTTAGGTCCTTTCTCTGGTGTATTCTTTTTCAGTCAGATTAGTTATGATACTTTCACTTCTTGAGCTTTTTCTTGCTTCCCACTGGGTGAGGGGAGAAAGCGCTGGCCGATCCTCCTAAGCAAGGAAGATCGGTTCTCCCGTCTCCGAAGCTGCGGGGCGAACCGCTGCCTCCAGAGTCTCAGCGACGGCTCCTTGGGCAGAGGGGAGCCCCCTGTTCTGGGATCGGGCCATCCGAGCCCGATCTGATCGCAATTGCGACCTTCGGAGGGGGTAGAAGGGATCTCAGGGCAGAGCGCTGCCAAAGAGATCCCGCTGCGGTCTCCTCCAGACCGGAAGTCGCCCTTTGGACATTTTCTAGGTTGTTGATGTCCGAGATGTGGTATAGGTTCCAGACAGATGAACTGTATTCAAGGATTGGTCTGGCAAAAATATGGATGACTGTGCATGGGGTTTTTAGATTTTTTTATTTATTTTGTATAATTCTTTAAAAAATAATTAGATTTCTTCACATATATTGTCTGCGTTTACAATGTTGTATGCTGTCCTGAGACACTTCGAAAAGGGCGGCATAGAAGTCTAATTAATAAAATTAATAAATAAGGTATGTATTTATGATGGTTGCAAGTATCATGTTTGCAGCCTTCCTGCCGGGCTTCCTCCACTGATTTTACTGTTCAAAACTGCAATAATTTGTGTAACAACCATGGCAAAAAATATGATAAAGTCAGGCATGCATGACTCACTGTACAACCACTTTGCTTAGCAACAAAAAACCCAGTTTGGGATGGTAGGTGAGGAAGGAAATCTTGGCTCTGTTCCTATTGAAGTTCATCCAATCTGAAACACACTTTGTAGATATGGGACAAAACATTACGAGTCTTCAGTTATTCCTTGGGTCTGGAGAAGCTTAGTCAGAGGTGGGTTCTTTCCGGTGCAACCCGCTAGTGATGTCATGATGACATCACAGAACCGGTGCTGTTGACGTCGCCATCTTTTTTTTATTAAAAAAAATTGCACATGCACAGAACCTGAATTTCCGGCACTGCGCATACGTCGCCATCTTGTTTTCAGCTTTTTTTGGGGGGGGGTTAAATTTTTTCCCGGCACTGCATGTGCATGGCCAAGAGGCGTGGCCAAGTGGCATGGGTGGAAGTGAAGCAGCAGTGAGGTAATTTATAACCGACTCCTGAGCCTAGTTCAGTGATGGCGAACCTTTTTTTCTTGGGATGTCAAAAGAGCGTGGGCATGCACCATTGCGTATGTGCGAGTGCCCATGCTCATAATTCAATGCCTATGGATGGCCATAACAGCTTCCCCCGCCCCCAGGAGGCCAGAAATGGCCTGTTTTCCAACTCCTGGTAGGCTCAGTAGGCTCATGTTTCACCCTCTCTGAGCTCCAAAGGCTTCTCTAGAGCCTGGGAAAGGTAAAAATGCCCTCCCCAACCCCTGGAGGCTCTCTGGAAGCCATAATAATAATTAATAATGATGATGATGATTATAATGATAATGATTATAATAATCATAATAATTATAATAATAATTATAATTATTAGTCTTCGGAGAGGGGCGGCATATTATTATTATTAATTAGATTTGTATGCCGCCCCTCTCCGAAGACTCGGGACGGCTCACAACAATAATAAACAGTACAAATCCAATATTTTAAAATATTTAAAAAATTTAAAAAACAATTTAAAAACCCTTATAGTAAAATAATCACACAATCCATTCAAACCATACACAAAGCAAAATAGTTGGGGATATGTCAGTTTCCCCATACCTGGCTACAAAGATGAGTTTTTAATAACTTACGAAAGGCAAGGAGGGTGGGGCAAATTCTAATCTCTGGGGGGAGTTGATTCCAGAGGGCCGGGGCTGCCACAGAGAAGGCTCCTCCCCTGGGTCCCGCCAGACGACATTGTTTAGTCGATGGGACCTGGAGAAGGCCAACTCTGGCATTCGCGCGGCAGAAGGCGGTCCCGAAGGTATTCTGGTCTGATGCCCTTCCAAAGTCTCTGCGAGCCAAAAATCAGCTGGACGGCACATACATGCACGTTGGAGCTGAGCTAGGGCAACTGCTCACATGCCAGCAGATATGGCTCCGCATGCCACCTCTGGCACCCCGTGCCAGAGGTTCGCCTCACTGGCCTAGTTCCTGAGGTTCAGATGAGTAATCATCTCAGATGATTATAGATAAGCCAGAGTGAGCTCCTTTATTTTCATGTACCTATGAACTTGGGGAAATAAGTCTGCTCTATCTCTGAATTGTGGGATTTGGTGCCTATGTTTGTTAAATAACGTAAATGGGGGGAAGAAAACACCTGGTACTATGGAGTAAAGATTTGACCTAACCACTTTGCTTAGCTCAAACTGGCAACCCATGGGCCAGATGTGTCGCGTGCAAGCCACACCCACTACAGCTCCGCAAAGGGAAAATAATGTTACAATAGGCCATATAACAGCAACGTGATGCGGCAAGTTGGGGGGAGGGGAGGACAAAAAATTGCTCTACCTGCCAGGCACACAACGGCTGTGTACCAAGCACACAGCCATTTCTTTATTCTTTTCTCCCCTAACTGTAAGCCACTCTGTTTCTCAGTGGTCTAACTTCAGCTTCAACCACAACAACACAAGAGCACACAACAGATTTAAACTTAAATTTAAACCGCTCCAAACTTGACTGTAAAAAATACGACTTTAATAACCGAGTTGTCAAAGCATGGAACTCATTACTGGACTCCAGTGTCATCCCCAAACCCCCAATACTTTATCCTTAGATTATCCACGGTTGACCTCTCCAGATTCCTAAGAGGTCAGTAAGGAGCGAGTACAAGTGCACTAGAGTGCCTTCCGTCCCCTGTCCTATTGCTCTCCTATATCTCCTATAACTTTCTTCTATTCCTATACGTATCTCTTCTATTCTTTCCTTTATATGTATGTATGTATGTATGTATGTATGTATGTATGTATGTATGTATGTATGCATGCATGCATTCAATCATTCATTCATTCATTCATTCATTCATTCATTCATTCATTCATTCATTCATTCATTCGATTTTTATGCCGCCCTTCTCCTTAGACTCAGGGCGGCTTACAATATGTTAGCAATAGCACTTTTTAACAGAGCTAGGCTATTGTCCCCACAATCCGGGTCCTCATTTTACCTACTTCAGAAGGATGGAAGGCTGAGTCAACCTTGAGCCGGTGATGAGATTTGAACCGCTGACCTGCAGATCTGCAGTCAGCTTCAGTGGCCTGCAGTACAGCACTCTACCTGCTGCGCTCGGCTCATTCCTATATTCCTATATCTTCTCTTCTCTTCTTTCTTAGATATATTTTACTATGAGTATCTCCTCTATAACATTCATTATGTATTTTACTATGTGTATACCCACTAAAACCCTCATTGTGTATTGGACAAAATCAGTCAATCAATCAATCAATCAATCAATCAAGTTTGACATCTCTGGTCTAGTTAGAAGTGTTTCAACCTTACCAACTGGGACAGGCTGGGAGTTGTCCACATGTCTTAAAAGTTTGAGATTGAAATATATTCCTGTAGAGCTTCCTGTGAGTCACCTACTAGAAGCAGTGGTTCTCAACCTTTCTAATGCCACGACACCTTAATACAGCTCCTCATACTGTGGTGACCCCCCACCCCCACCCCAGCCATACGTCTAGCGCCAATTCTCCCAACATAGCTTTAAGCTGATTGGCAGAAAGGTCAGAGGGACACCCCCACTGTAAATGTCTGACTGGTTGGATTGTAAAAATATGTTCCAAGGCGCCAGAATAGAAGCGTTAGTTCTTTAGTTTTAATTTGTCTTTTCCCATGGTCTTAGGCGACCTCATGAAACGGTCATTCGACCCTCAAAGAGGTCCTGACCCCCAGGTTGAGAATCACTGTACTAGAGCAAGGCAAGGGCTGCAGAGATAAACATTGTGTTTAGTATAGTTCGTACTATCTTTACAAATTTGAAATTATTAGCTACCAAATCCCAATGGTCCTTGCCAAAGGCAGAAGTTGTATGGTTTTGGTATGAGCTTCTCTAAGAGGGTTCCTAGGTGGACAAAACTGACTTGGGTTAAGACTTGTATGGGTTAAGGCTTCTATGACTTGTGGACTTCAACTCCAAGAATTCCTGAGCCAATCATGCTAGCTCAGGGATTCTGGGAGTTGAAGTCCACATGTCATAGAAGAGCCAACTTTCCCTACCCCTGGGTTAAGAGATCTCCAAATTGGATGGTTCTAGTATGTGTTACAGACATCACATGGGCTGTCCAATCTGGTAGCAATTCAGTTGGGGATGCAAGAGAAAATTGAGCATTCCCAATAGCCTGAAGTAATTTGGAACTGCCCAAATTCCAGCAGGCCTAAGTTCAATGTTTAAGAGTATTGGGAAATGGGTTCAAGTCCATCCTCAGCCATAGAAGCTTACTGGATGTTTTGGCATGGCCCAACTTTTAAGAGATGTTATGGAGAAAAATCAGTTTGTGTGTGTGTGTGTATGTGGAGGGACCTTAATATCCTGAAGATAAATTCAGCTTTAAAGTTTTTAAATGAAAAAAGACCTTTCATATTCTTTATAAATGTAGGAAGATCAGAAAGGGGGGAACACACAAACCTGATTTACATTATACATTATGCACCAATAAGAGCAACAATAATAATGCTTACCTTGACACAATGAGATAAAACATTCCCAGAGATACCAAAGAAATCCCAATATGAAATGTTACTCCAACAGCTCCATATTCCGTAAAACTTTTCTTCAACTGTTGTGATTTATTTGGTTTCTTCCCATTTTCCTGACTGGGATCTGTGAGATTTTCTGGAGATGTACCTGTAGTCTGAATAAGTAAGAAAAAGAGATAATGATTGTTATTATCATAGAAATAAGCCATTTTGTTTCTAGAGCAATCCTTTTATTTTAGAGCATGCTTATTTCATCATTTGGATCCTGTAATTTATGGTGCAGTTTATTAAAACATATACTGCTCAAAAAGATAAAAGGAAGACTTAAACAACAGAATATAACTCCAAGTAAATCAAACTTCTATGAAATCAAACTGTCCATTTAGGAAGCAACACTGATTGAAAATCAATTTCGTTTTGTTGTCAGCACATTCAACTTTGTACAGAACAAAGTATTCAATGAGAATATTTCATTCATTCAGATCTAGGATGTGTTATTTGAGTGTTTTCTTTATTTTTTTGAGCAGTGTATTACAAACTGCTGGTACGTAACAATTGGCCCTTTTACCCTTTCTATAATACTGTATTCCTGTTTATCATATCCTGGCTGTTAAAACAGAGTTGACATAAGTGGTCGTTATTAGCACCTATCCCCAAATATCAACTAGCATTACAAATGGTCTTCATTTATAGTGACTGCCTTGTTTACCAACTGTTTGCAGTTACAATGCTAATGAAGGAGTAACTTGACAACCCGTCCTTGCACATACAACATTTGCAGGTCTACACAGCAAAGGAAAGCTGAAGGAAGATCACAAGCACAGTTGTGGATCACTTAGCAACTATTTTGGATACTGACCAAGCTGCCAGTGCCCAGAATGGTTGCTAAATGAAATCTACCTGTATTTAGAATCAGTGGCTGAAAGTAGGAGTAACTACTGTTGTTAACCTGATCCTATGCAGCTTCTGCTCAGGCAATCTCACACTACTCACAAGAGCCTACAAAACTTTTGCCAGCCCCATCCTAGACTACTGCTCATCTGTCTGGAACCCATACCACATCTCAGACATCAACACCCTTGAAAATGTCCAAAGATATTTCACCAGAAGAGCCCTTCACTCCTCCACTCGAAACAGAATATCCTACGAAAATAGACTAACAATCCTGGGCCTAGAAAGCCTAGAACTATGGCGCCTAAAACACGATTTGAGTATTGCCCACAAGATCATATGCTGCAATGTCCTACCGGTCAATGACTACTTCATCTTCAAGCACAATAACACAAGAGCACGCAACAGATTCAAACTTGACTGTAAAAAATATGATTTCAACAATCGAGTTATCGAAGCATGGAGCTCATTACTGGACTCAATAGTGTCAACCCCTAACCCCCAACACTTCTCCCTTAGACTCTCCACGATTGACCTCTTCAGGTTCCTAAGAGGCCAGTAAGGGGCGTACATAAGTGCACTGGTGTGCCTTTCGTCCCCTGTCCAATTGTCTTTCCTTTCTTTCACCTATCTTATATATTCTCCCCCTTTCATATATCCTCTCCTCTAAGTTCACTTTCACCCTCATTTATATTACTACATGTCTATTTTTCTTCCTATGTATTTGTGTATTGGACAAATGAATAAATAAAATAAATAAAATAAACTATGGTTGCAGGGTGGGGATATAGTTCTACTATTTCTTCGCCTTGCTTAAGGATGCTGTTTTCTCTGGGTTTTTTTCTTTCAATTTTGTATAAAATCTATTTGAGAGCTAATACTTCAAAATGTTGGGAAAATTCCACCAATTGGGCAACGATGACCTTCGGAAAGATTGCTATGGAAGAATACAAATAGAGGTTTAAGATCAGAAAACAGTATTTTGTGTCTATCCCAATTGAGGTCTTTAAGGTGTTTGTGTTCCTCGCATCCCAAACTCATTGATTGATTCATTAACTCATTTTGTGCTGACTTTCAGTTCATTTGCTTTATTCTATTTGTATATTTTTGTAACTCACCTGTTAAATTTTATTTTACAAAGATTGGCCTCTACAGGTAGTCCTCGACTTACGATGACAATTAAGACCAAAATTTATGTTGCTGTGAGACATTTGTTAACCCGCCCTGAGTCCCATGGGATTGGGTGACATAGAAGCAGTGAAAGCTACCAAAATTTTTACTACCACACTGGGCGTGGCTTATACATTTTCTTTCAACATCTTTCAGTGCAAATTGGGTGCTCTGGGATGGAGCGCCATTTTCGCTACCCCACTGCGTTCCCCCCGTCTGAGCTATAGGCCATCCCTACATAGAAGTCAAATTAATAAATAATAAATAATAATAAGTGAGTTTGGCTCCATTTTATGATTTTTCTCACCACATCTGTTAAGAGAATCACTACAGTTATTAAATTAGAAACCCAGTTGTTAATTGAATCTTTGTTACCCCATTGACTTTTGCTTGTTGGAATGTCACAACCGAACCCACACAATTCAGGTCCGTACCCAATTTTGTGGTGTTCGGCATGCCGGACCTGAACCCAATTATTTTTTTAAATTCGTGCTCCGGTTCGGCATTCATGCCGAACACCACGAAACCAACCGCCCGGCTGTCATCTGCTGAGAAGAGGAGGAGGAGTCGGGCGCCGGTGGCGATGGAGGAAGGCGAACACCGGGGAGCTGTCGGCCGGGAGGGAGGCACAAAAGGAGCTGGGGAATCCCACAAAGAGATTCCGGGGGGGGGGGGGAGCTTTGATGTCACATATACTGGCAGGTTACTAAGGATGCCAAGGTGATAACTTCCTGGATTCCACCCTCCCTCCATTATTCTAGTGCCGCCCCCAGAATCCAGGAAGTGATCACCTTGGCGTCCTTAGCAACCTGCCGGTATGTGTGACGTCAAAGCTCTGCCCCCGGAATCCCATCGTTTTTTATTTTAACAGACTTTTTATTTTTATTTATTTTTATTTTTACAAAAAAAGGACGGCGCAGCAGCGCTGCAAGCAAAGGGAGGTCCTTTCACGTAAAAATAAAAATAAATAAAAATAAAAAATCCGTAAAAATTAAAAAACAATTGGATTCCATGGGCGGAGCTTTGGTGCCACGGACTGTTCGGGTTCGGCTGAACTTTGCGTGAAGTTTGTCCAAACTTGCCGAACCTGAACACCGTTGGGTTCGCCCATCACTATTGATTACATGACCCTGGGATACTGCAAATGTCATAAATGTGAGTCAGTTGCCAAATATCTGAATTTTGATCACCTGAATGCTGCAACAGTCATGAGTGTGAAAAACTCACTTTTTTCAGTGCTGTTGTAACTTTGAATGGTCACTAAGCGAACTGTTGTTGAGGACTACCTCTATAAATGTGTACTGTGTGTACTTTTGTAAATGCATGTACACACAAAGGACCAAAATAGTGGAATACAGTGATCCCCCGGGTATTGCGACCCCGATCATTGCGAAATGGCTATATGGCGGAAGTAAAAACACCATCTGCGCATGCGCGCCCTTTTTTTTCTATGGGCACGCATGCGTAGATGGCGCCGGGCAGATCAGCTGCTGGGCGGCTTCCCTAGGTCTTCCCCCTCTTGCTGGCGGGAATCAGCGAGGAGTTTCCCCACCGCCCACGCAAACTCCTCGCTGCCGCTCGCCCGCCCTTCGCCCGCCCACGCCGTTCGCTCCCCCTCTTGCTGGCGGGAGGGCGAGAAGCCTCCCCAGCACCCGCTCGCCCGCCCTTCGCCGCTCGCCCGCCCTTCGCCCGGCCACCCGCCGTTCGCTCGCTGCTCGCCCGGCCACCCGGGTTCGGGGGGGGTGCTGGCAAGCCCCCCATGCCGGCGGCGACGTTTTAAAACAGCCGCGCGGCTTCCCAATGAGTCCCGAAGACAAGCGTCAAAGGCGAACTTCCGCGTTTGTCTTCGGGACTCATTGGGAAGCCGCGCGGCTGTTTTAAAATGTCGCCGCCGGCATGGGGGGCTTCCTAGCAGCCCCCCAAACCCGGGTTGGGGGTCCGGGGGGTGCTGGCAAGCCCCCCATGCTGGCAGCGATGTTTTAAAACAGCCGCGCGGCTTCCCAATGAGTCCCGAAGACAAACGCGGAAGTTCGCCTTTGACGCTTGTCTTCGGGACTCATTGGGAAGCCGCGTGGCTGTTTTAAAACGTCGCCGCCGGCATGGGGGGCTTGCCAGCACCCCCCTGACCCCCAACCCGGGTTTGGGGGGCTGCTAGGAAGCCCCCCATGCCGGTGGCGACGTTTTAAAACAGCCGCGCGGCTTCCCAGCTGAGTCCCCTTCCCAGGAACCCCAATCTTCGGCTCCTCGCTAGCGCTGCGGAAGTAAAAACACCATCTGCGCATGCGCAGATGGTGTTTTTACTTCCGCAGCGCTACTTCGCGAAAACCCTATCATTGCTAGGGGTCCTGGAACGGAACCCTCGCAATGATCGGGGGATCACTGTATAAGAATGCAGGGTTCCAAACTTCTTTCCTGATTATTGAAGAGCTGATTGCAAGTAGACAGCTAAGAACCTGAGTCTAGGTCTAGATAAAACAATGTTTTTCCACAAAAAATATTCTTTTGGAGGAAATCCTAGAAGAAAGGGACTTCTGTACTGCTGCAGGCAATGTGCAAGTAATGCTTGTCACCGCTTAAACTGGATGCTGATGTAAAATAACTCCTCTGGGAACAAAGCTTTGGCTTTCCTGCTCCTGCTGCATAATGCAATACGTGTGGTCGTAACAAACCATAGCAGATTGCTTGCGGGCAACAAACACTCTTTACTAGGCAGCTGAAGAACTAAAACATTATGTGGATTTCACAACAGCTCGCTGGGGTCAGAGAGACAGCAAGGGTAGCATTCATCCTAGTCTTTTAATGAAAAGTTTGCAAATCACCAAAGCTGCTGTTTTAACATTAACACCGAGTCAAGTACTCTGGGAGCCTACAGATTTGAATACATTTCTCCAAAGGTCATGCCTACATTGCAAAATCGATTAGATTATCTCAATAGTAAAGTGTGTGGTGGTTAAGAAACATGAGAGGCAATGAAAAGCAAAGAGGAATCTGGGAAAACAGGAAATCTAGCAGAACCTGGTGCATATTGTTCCCCAATATTCTTTCCATAGATTTCAATTTCTTTTTAAAAAGCTTAGAAGAGAGAGACTTGAGCCATTATCATGGATAACAAGGAAAGATGTTTTTTATAAATATTCTAAATGTGTTACATAGCAGGTTTATTTTTATTTTAGAAAATTTATATTGCCACCGACTCGGCCATGGTGACACAGGAAGGCTTATACAATATAGATTGAAAACTATTGTTTTGCATTATTTATTTTAATACTGTATTTTTAATTACATTTTATTTGCTGGTATTTTTTTTTAAAGATAGGACAATACAAAATACAAACAAACACAAAACATATACAGTATAGGGGTTTTTTTATAGCCTCTCTCTTATCAGAAGTTGTTTTCTGGGGTTAAATATACTTGTAGATATTTAAATATTTACAGCCTTTCATAAACTTTTATGATATAGCTTACCAATGTTTTCTATAATTCTTTATACTTAAAATTCCAATATTATTTACTATTTACACATTTATATTATTACTTATCAATTACATTATATTATTAAATTCTATATGATATTCTTTTTTCTAGCCAATCATAGACTTTATCCCTTACTTTATAATACTCTAATTCTTCCTGTCCTTTTAATTCTTCCTATCCTTCCTGTCCTTTTAATTACATTTTAAATCCTGATATTCATATGCTATAAAACTTAATGTTGCACAGACCTTTAAAAATTATAATCATTTATTTTTAAAAAAATGGTTGCACAGTAATCTACACCTCAGCCTTTCTTATCTTCCATCACAACTGAAGCTTCACAAATTTCCCAGCTATAGCAGCCAAGCACCATGCCAGCTGGAAACCTGAAAATGAAAAGTCTCACACATATGGAGGGCAGCGAATTGGAAAAAGCTGTTAAACCTGCCTGATTGGCACAACTTACAATCCATAAAATAAGTCAGCTAAGCAGAAGTGATAGGCATAATTCTCTTCTAATGATGCGTAAAGGAAGGTCCCCCTCTGTGCTAGGTAAGTGGCTGTAGACACGGATAACCTGACATCATCCCTAAGCTTTGGTATATAGAAAGCAATTGAATGTGAATTTTTGTTCGACAAGAAAATTCACTGTTGTGCTGCAGGAAATGGTAACATAAACAATTGCACCAGTATGTTTCTAATTAAGATCAGCCCAGATCTCTAATTCATTAACCACTTCACAATGGATTTTAAGTGTAACTTCAGTGTATTTTATTTGGTTAGATTTTTTTATCCTGCCTTTATTACTTTATTTGTAACTCAAAGCGGTGAACATACCTATTACTCCTTCATCCTCTTATTTTCACACAACTACAGCCCTGTGAGGTAGGTTGAACTAAGAGACAGTGGCTGGCCCAAAGTCATCCAGCCGGCTTTTGTGCCTAAGAACTCAGTGTCTCCCAGTTTCAATCTGGACTAGCACCTTAACCACTACACCAAAATAGCTTTTATTTTTGCTACAATCCCATGTTCAGGCACAATGTCACAGGTCTCTGAACATCACTTTTTATTCCTTTATTCAGTTCATAGGCTGCCAGATTCCCAATGACTCTAGGCACCTTACAATTACAAATAAACACACACACACACACACACACACACACACACACCACAAATCACCATATAAAGAAGGAAAAGCCCTTCAACAGAGGTTCAAACATCACTGGGAAAATAGACAGATCTTTAATAGCTTCTGAAAGTTTTTAGGATGGAAGCCATCAAGAACTAGAAATTAATCCATACACGTAGAAGAGAGACAAAAGTTTGTGGGAAGAGCATATTTAAAATGTTGAGAAGCTATGCACACCCATAGAATAGCTTGCCGTGGAATAGTTGCAAATGCATTTTTTAAAAAGCTGTAGATTTTTGATATACAGTAGAACAATATTATCCTCTAAATCATCTGTCAATTCACTACATGCTGAGAGGCATTTCTGGTCTCCTAAATTCTCTCACATCTACTGTAATATAATTTGTAAAATAGCACAACGGAGATCATATGCTGCAACGTCCTGCCTGTCGGCGACTACTTCAGCTTCAACCACAACAACACAAGAGCACACAACAGATTTAAACTTAATATTAACCACTCCAAACTTGACTGTAAAAAATATGACTTCAGTAACCGAATTGTCGAAGCGTGGAACTCATTACCGGACTCCATAGTGTCATCTCCAAACCCCCAACAATTTACCCTTAGATTATCCATGGTTGACCTATCCAGATTCCTAAGAGGTCAGTAAGGGGCGAGTACAAGTGCACTAGAGCAGTGTTTCCCAACCTTGGCAACTTGAAGATATTTGGACTTCAACTCCCAGAATTCGCTGGCTGGGGAATTCTGGGAGTTGAAGTCCAGATATCTTCAAGTTGCCAAGGTTGGGAAGCACTGCACTAGAGTGCCTTCCGTCCCCTGTTCTATTGCTCTCCTATATCTCCTATACCTTTCTTCTATTCCTATATCTTTTCTGTTCTTTCATTGATATGTTCTATTCCTATATCTTCTCTTCTATTCTTTCTTAGATATATTTTACTATGAGTATGTCCTGTATAACCTTCATTATGTATTTTACTATGTGTATACCCACTAAAACCATCATTGTGTATTGGACAAAATCAATCAATCAATCAATCAATCAATCAATCCTAGGTCTGAGCTACTACAGCATACTGTACTGCCTCTCTGTTGGGATATTCAAGGTCTCAGGTTTCTAGAACTGAAAGAATAAGAAAATGGTGCTGAGGGCAAGTTTGGCCCAAAATACTGCAAAAGGGAAAAGGCTCAGCAAAGTGAGTTCTTTTCTATAAGTTTCATTTCTAGATAACATTTCTTATAAGAGAAGCCAAACAGTTTAAAAAAAAATCTCTCTCATAGTAAAATAGATCTCTGACCAACTTTATGAAACTAATCCCTGGATATCTCCAGAAGGTAAATAAAAGCCCTATTTCTTCCACTGCTTCTTCTTATGTACAGAGGAATTTCAATTAATTAAATTGAATCTGACCTTTTTCATAACAAATAGTGCTCAGAAAAGCTGACATTAAAAAATAGTAAATTATAATTAAAGTCCGGGAATTATGCAGTCTTCTAATATTACTTTATTGAATTTTTATGCTGTCAAATCCACACAGATTTCAGCATTAGCTGAAAAAGCCAAAAGCCTACCTGAATAAAAACATTTCCTCCGGGTTTTGGTGCTGCTTTTTTATTATTTTTGTGATGCTAGATTACTTTATTGTCTACTGTAAGTCACCTTGGATATAATTTCAACAGAAAAGCAGGTGCTTTTTAAAAAATCAAACAGTCGTTCCATCCCACAATATTCTTAAACTGGTTCTTGAATTACTCCATCATCTGTGTTTACACAATCCAATGAATCATAAATTCAGTGGGCTGATTGGTATGTACAGCATGTTTCCAAAAATGCAAATCAAAGTTACCACCAAGCTAGCTTATCATGTTACTTCAAATTACTCTTCTAAGTCTTTATCTGATTGCTTAAACATGTTGCAGGTAAAGTAAGACACAAGGAATTTGTTGTTCAATACATGCATATTGGAAGATGACTGTAAAAATTAAGCAAGCCAACAACAAAAGTCTTACAGTGGAGCATTTTTGACAACTTTGCCCCACACTGATAATTGTGGCCTATGAACCTAAATACATAACATAAGGATGGAATTGTAATTCTGCCTCTTTCTGGCAGGCACCAGATAATAGAAAACTAGTGTAACCAGTGAGTTCAAGGCAGATAAGTGACAACTGCCCCTCCCACCCCTCCCCAAGTCTCACCCTTTTATCTGTAGCATTCACACAAGACAAACCTCTTATAAAGGATAGCTGAGCAGACTAGGGAAATGCAGTAGAATTCCCCAGTTCAAACCTGCTAAATATTGTCAAAGAGAAGGGAAACTAAATGCTAAATCACATTTATTGTTGTTGTTGTTGTTGTTGTTGTTGTTATTTTTTTTTTTATTATTATTATTATTATTATTATTATTATTATTATTATTATTATTATTATTATTATTATTATTATTATTATTATTATTATTATTATTATTATACTAACTTACCCAGGCCTCATGCTCTGGGGAATCCAGAGCATAATACCATGGTCTTTCGAGACTGTAGAATGCCAATGCAATGTACTATTACTACTACTACTACTAATACTATATTATTACCCCTTATTGGGAGTGAACTCACAAGACACTCGACAAGTTGTTGACATTTCCGCGTTAAGCCGATCCAAGTCCCCAAGGGATAGACACCCCCGATCCCCGAACTACACAAGCCACGTACGCACTACTCTCTGATCGAAAAAGTGGCAAGCATTGTGGCTCACCCACCCTGATCTCCAGAATCCAGTCGTAACGTACCACCGGGACCCCTTTTACCAACCCAAGCGCGCATTCCCACGCACACGCGTCTGCCTTCCCCGTCCTTCACCCACTTTCGGAGGTGCGCCGCCTCGGCTCCTCTCCGCCGGCAGGGAAGTCGCTCTTCGCCGCACGCCAGGCTATGTCGGGGCGCAACCGGTTGGGATCCACCGCCGGCGTTTCCAGCTGACTGTAGGTAAGGCGCAGAGGGAAGGGATCATCGGCCACCGGCGGGAGCGCAAAGGGAGCGGGGCGCAGCAGCAGCTTCGATTCCCGCAAGAGGAGCCGCAGACCGCTTGGCTGGTGCCCTCGGCCGGGAAGCGAACTCTCCTCTGGCCGGCTGAGCTGTCCCTGGGCCGGTAGGGACCCCGGCGGCGCAGCACCGACCGTGCCAACTGCTCGGTCCAAAGCGAGGCGCCCGCCGATCGCCTGGAAAGCGCCCCGGGGCCAAAACGGAACCAGGGCGCACGGCCAGCCTAGCCAGCGCATGGCAGCCCTGAGGTGCTGACCCGGCGCAGCCCTCCGCCCGGCGCTTCTGGAGAGAGGAAGGCGGCACCTCGGCCCCGATAGAGAAGGGAAACAGTCACCCGCACGGCCCTCCCTCCTTTAAAGGGCCAGCGGCTTCCCGCCGCCCGGATCTCGCCTTCCGAAGCGATCCAGCCAGAACGCAGGCTTTATTGGCTCGGTCCTTGTTCTTTTCTCCGATGCTTCTCCGGCTGCGTTCACCCCCGGGGCTCTTTACCCAAAAGGGTCGGGTTGGTTTTGCTTTGGCGTGAAAGCAAAATAGTTCTGCGTTCTGGGTGAACGCAGCTAATGGTTGAAGCTTCTGCGGTTTTTTGTTTTGCTATACCAGCCCATCCTCTTTAACTCTTATTAAGCAAATCCTGGTTAATTATTTATATATATATATATACAGTATATATATGTATATATAGATTTCGCCAGAAATCTCTGATACTTACACAGGAAGAAACACTCAAACAAAACAACAACAACAACAACAACAATAGTAGTAATAATAATAATAATACCGTATCAGAGTTACCTACCACACCAGTGATTTTATCTCTAATTACTTACTCTTTCTTAGACTTGTAGATTTTAATGAAAGAGTAGTAGATGCTTGGAACAAACTTCCAGCAGACATGGTTGGTAAATACACAGCAACTGAATTTAAACGTGCCTGGGATAAACATATATCCATCCATACCTGCACTAGGGGAAAAGGAATCCTCAATCTGAGTATTGTATTGGCAGTTATCTGTTAGCAAAAAGTTCAGAAGAGAAGGATTTAGGGGTCGTGATTTCTGACAGTCTCAAAATGGGTGAGCATTGTGGTCGGGCGGTAGGAAAAGCAAGTAGGATGCTTGGCTGCATAGCTGCATAGCTGTATAACAAGCAGGAAGAGGGAGATTGTGATCCTGCTATATCGAGCGCTGGTGAGACCACATTTGGAATACTGTGTTCAGTTCTGGAGACCTCACCTACATAAAGATATTGACAAAATTGAATGGGTCCAAAGACGGGCTGCAAGAATGGTGGAAGGTCTTAAGCATAAAACTTATCAGGAAAGACTTAATGAACTCAATCTGTATACTGTAGTCTGGAGGACAGAAGGAAAAGGGGGGGACATGATCGAAAAATTTAAATATGTTAAAGGGTTAAATAAGGTCCAGGAGGGAAGTGT
This sequence comes from Erythrolamprus reginae, assembly GCF_031021105.1. Lineage (NCBI taxonomy): Eukaryota > Metazoa > Chordata > Lepidosauria > Squamata > Dipsadidae > Erythrolamprus > Erythrolamprus reginae. The sequence goes on from NC_091950.1 coordinate 228,110,838, forward strand.
TTTTAATAGGAAAGTGAACACAAGAACAAGAGAACACAATCTGAAGTTAGTTGGGGGAAAGATCAAAAGCAACATGAGAAAATATTATTTGACTGAAAGAGTAGTAAATCCTTGGAACAAACATCTAGCAGCAGTAACTGAATTTAAACATGCCTGGGATAAACATATATCCATCCTAAGATAAAATACAGGAAATAGTATAAGGGCAGACTAGATCAGCGTTTCCCAACCGGTGTGCCGCGGCGCCCCTAGGAAGCTCCAGCTGGGCCGGGTGCTGCCGGTGCTGGACCGCCGTATCCGGCGTTCTCCTGCTGGGCCCCAAAGAAGGAAGGCGGGAAAAAGGAGGCAGGGGCTGGGAGGTGCGGCAGTAGGAGTAAAGGGAGCTGCAGCTGCCCCTGCCTCCCCACGGTGCCTCCGGCCAAACGCGCCCCTGGCTTCTCCGCCCTGCCCGATCCGCCCACTCTCCTCAGCCGCCGCCGCTGCCGCCTCAAGCCTTGGGGCGCGATCTGCCCCCTCTCCTCCGCCGCCGCCTCCTGCCTTGGGGCGAGCAATCCAGGAGTCCGGGACTGTGTGGCTTTGCGCCATGAAGAGAAAACGGCCGACTTTTCCCTGCTGCCGTTTTCTCTTCATGGCGCAAAGCCACACAGTCCCGGACTCCCTGATCGCTCGCTTCTCCGGTCAGCAAAGCCATCTGCCCAGGAAAGCGCCGCGCTGGCTGGAGAAGCGAGCGATCCGGGAGTCCGGGACTGTGTGGCTTTGCGCCATGAAGAGAAAACGGAAGCAGGGAAAAGTCGGCCGGGCTAACGGGAGGCGGCGTGAGGCCGGGCGCTGGGGACGTCTGGGAGGGCGAGGAGGCTGATGGCTGCTGCACACTCCACTCTCTCTCCGGCTCTCTCTCACTCTTTCTTTTTCTCTCTGTTGCTGGCGTGATGAACGAGAGAGAAAGAGAGAGAGAGAAAAAGGAGGGGAGAGAGAATGAGAGAGAAAGAAAGTGAGAGAAAGAGAGGGAAAGAAAGCAAGAGAGAGAGAGAGAAAGAAAGGGGGGAAGGAGGGAGAGAGAAAGAGAGCAAAAAAGAGAGGAAGAAAGAAAGAGGGATGGAGAGAAAGAAGGGAAGGAAGGAAGAGAGAGAAAGGGGGAGGGAGAAATAGAGTGAAATGGAGGAAGAGATATTTTTTTTGTCCAAACTTTTCTTTAGCCACCCCCCCCCCGTTCAGTGTTCCCCAGAATTTTGAAAACATGAATAATGTGCCGCGGCTCAAAAAAGGTTGGGAAACACTGGACTAGATGGACCATGAGGTCTTTTTCTGCCGTCAATCTTCTATGTTTTTATGTTTCTGTACCAGGCATCTTTACCCCACCCCACCCCCAAAAATGTGTTAATCTACAAGGCTTCCCTACTGATTCAGATTATAATAGCCTTACAGAGATCAGGATAGTCATTTGTCCAGCCAATACGGCGAAACATATGATATCTGCATGCATTCTGCACATTAAGAGTATAAATGCTTCCCAGAACAGAGATTTCCTGAAGAGGGGCTTCAAGGAAGCTTTATATTCATTAAGTGGGGAAATTGAGAGCGCTGAATGAAGGCTTTGTGCTTTGGGTATAATTCTAGCTTTCAAAATCCAGATTCTTTATAAAGAATGTGGGAGAGTTCCAAATGTGGTTTCACTTGCTTGCATCCTCTACATTTTATTTGTTAAAAGATTTCTCATTAATGCAGAATCCCCCCAGCTTAATGTGACTTCATTAATAAACATGATTTCAGAATAATCATGCCCTAGTTTTCAAATTTAGAGCATTATGTAATACAGTTCTGACATTGTTTTTCTTTTTTATTTACTAGTGGTTGATGGAGTTTTTTCTGGCGGTAGGAGATCTAAATTTTCTGAGTTGGAACTAGTGAGCATGTTGTGTTATAACAAACATGCTTAGTGCACAGATCCGTCTGACTTTAAATATTGCTGGTAAATTTGTATAAAACAAAGATATCTCATTGCTGTGCATACTGTTGCAAAATATTGCTTAATATTGTAGATAAAGGCAGCAAATGTTTATCCCAGCCACAAAAGGAGGCATTTATAAAATGCATTATTTATGTACAGTACATGGTTAAGTTACATCTACAGTTGAGTTATATCTGAGTAGTCAGCCTTTTGGCATTTGAATCCCTTTGGGTAAAATGTTAGAAATGGGGTAGAGCTATAACACATTTACAGTAGACTCACACATCATTCTAACCTAAGCCATAAGGTTATGTTTCATTTTGAAATAAGGTGAGGCGTGGAAACAGTTACTGTAGACCTTTAAATTATATATGAGTTACTAGTAGATATTAACTTGCAAAAAAGGATGAAGCAAACCAGGGCGTACATAAGTGCACTGGTGTGCCTTTCGTCCCCTGTCCAATTGTCTTTCCTTTCTCTCACTTATCATATATATTTTCTTTCTTTCATATATCCTCTCCTCTAAGTTCACTTTACCCTTATATATATTACTACATGTCTATTTTTCTTCTTATGTATTTGTGTATTGGACAAATGAATAAATAAATAAGTACAATATGGGGAGTGCGGAACCCACAACCTTTAAAAATGAAATTTGTCCTAAGGTTAATGCAACTGTTTTTGGAAAGTAGTCACCAATAATATAAATACCTTGACTCTCACAGACAAAATACTGGTAGTATTCAACTTACAACTACTTGCATAATTAATAGACTCAAAAAAGGCTATTTGTGACCTGGATTTGAATTCCCAATAACTGGGACTCCTACGTTCACAACATGTCTTCATTTTGGATGCTGCAATATACAAGTCCTCAGTGAAAGGCAGGTTAGTAGCAATTGCTTTTTCTACAATTCTGTTTATCGTCTGTGTCTGTCTTGTTGGGTTGCAGAACCAAACCATAAAACTATAGAGGTGCAGATGACAGACTCAATAATTACTCTGTAGAGCTGTATCAGCAGCTCCTTGGGCAGTTTGAGCTTTCTGATTTGGCACGGAAATAATATTCTTTATAACAAGATTTTGTCTACCATATTAGGTGTAAGCAATAAATGATTGCACAGAAGAAGATACAAATAAAGAAATTTGTTGGCATACATGCCTTGTCATGTGCTGGTCAGTTATGGAGATTATGATTCCTTCCCAAATCATGCTGCGCAGAATGAATTAAAAAAAGTCAGCGTTCTGAATAATACATCTGCCAAAATTCTGAGGCAGGTAGATTCTTCAAAGAATATGTTTATCAGATACATCATAATGGCACTGCCAGAGAAAATGATAAAAGTTCCTGAAGGTTTTTGCCTAATTAAAAGAACAAATGGTTCCCTCCCCAGAAGTCACTGGTCACATCGTCCAATATAAGTAGCTGGCAGACTGCTTGATTGCTCCTTTCTTTCTCCCACCTGCTACATGTTAGGATGACCTTGGTTCCCACAAGAAAACTTTTTTTTGTTTTGACAGTTAACCAAGGTCATCCTAACATGTAGCAGGTGGGAGAAAGAAAGGAGCAATCAAGCAGTCTGCCAGCTACTTATATTGGACAATGTGACCAGTGACATCTGGGGAGGGAACCATTTGTTCTTTTAATTAGGCAAAAACCTGCAGGAACTTTTATCATTTTCTCCGGCAGTAATCTAAAGTTAGTTGGGGGAAAGATCAAAGGCAACATGAGAAAATATTATTTGACTGAAAGAAGTAGATGCTTGGAACAAACTTGAACCTATGATTACAACACAGGAGGCAAGTGTTTTTAATAGGAAAGTGAACCCAAGAACAAGGGGGCACAATCTGAAGTTAGTTGGGGGAAAGATCAAAAGCAACATGAGAAAATATTATTTGACTGAAAGAGGAGTAGAGGCTTGGAACAAACTTCCAGCAGACGTGGTTGGTCAATCTACAGTAACTGAATTTAAACATGCCTGGGATAAACATACATCGTCCTAAGATAAAATACAGGAAATAGTGTAAGGGCAGACTAGATGGACCATGAGGTCTTTTTCTGCCGTCAATCTTCTAGGTTTCTATGTTTCTAATAATAATAATAATAATAATTTGAAAACCATCGGAATTGACCAAATCTCCATCTGTCAATTGCAAAAGGCTGCTTTACTGGGATCGGCAAACATAACTCCCCCCACCCCAGTTACTCATTGTTGGTGCTGTTATTCAGCTAAAGCTTCAGTTTAAAAAACCCGATAAAGCAAAGCAGCCTTGGATGCTTTTGTCAGTTTGAGAAGTCTGGAAGTAGGAAAAAAAGACTAAGAATTCAGGTCAGTGGAAGGGGGTTAAAATGTCCTTTTAACAGCTTGTTCTTGATGCAAAACGTTGGGTCCAAAGTTGATTTTTTTTAACCTTATTCAATTGACTTCAAGCTTGGGTGGAGTGAAAAGAAAAAATGTTTTTGGTTTATGTGTAGTAGTGTCTTTGTTGTGGGAACTAAGCTGTCTCCTTTTTTAAAATAATATTTTTATTGATTTTTAAGAATAAAGCATACAACATATAACTGTGTGCCCAGTGTTCTTAGTGCCCGCCACCAAACAACATTCATACCCCTCCACCAAAATGGGGGCATATTATATACCATTTTAACTCAAGAGTAATATATCTATTTACATATTATAAAGTGATTCTGATTTATTCTTTATGGCTTGGTCTCGAAATCTACTGACCATATGTCCTCTTATCTTGTCAGATCGTCCCATCAGGTTCCACAGATCAGTTTCATTGGCCAAATTCATCCTCTTATCCAAAATCACAAATTGAATATGATCCACCCTATACCAATACCAATTTTATATTGTCCATTTTGTCACATCCTTCCAGCCTAAGACTATTACCACCTGAGCGCTTTCTATCACTGCTTCTTTTATTTCTCTAAATTCTCCCACCTCATTCTTTTTAATACCACCCTTTCCTTTGTAACTGTCCATCGTATGTTTAACATCCTATTAGTGTCCTCTTGCACTTTCCCACCAAAAGTTCTGCACTACCGGGCATTCCCAAAACATGTGTATAAACACTCCCTTATCTCAACTAAGCTGTCTCCTTAACACCAGAACCAAGTTTAATTTCTTGGGCCACAGCACGCTTCTTTACCCCAATGTGGGAATTATAGCTTGGTTAGAGCAGCGTTTCCCAACCGGTGTGCCGCGGCACACTAGTGTGCCACGAGACACAGCCAGGTGTGCCGCCAAGCTCCTAGGGAAAAAGGGGAGCTTAAGGAGAGCCCTGCCCAGCTGGAGATTCCCTGGCAGCACCAGGTAGAAGCCGGCAATGCAGCACCCTTTTCCAGTGCCGCGCAAGGAGCTGGGCGTTGGAGTTTGGGGTGGGGAGCGATGAAAGTGCGGAGGCCGGCGCCGCGGCTGCCCCCACCCCCCAGTGCCTCTGTTCCCCTCGCGCCCCTGGCTTCTCGCCGCTGACGCCCTCCCGCTCGATCTGCCCCTTTCTCCAGCTCCTCCGGCGAGCGCTCGGAGAAAACCTTCTCACAGCGGAGGTCAGAGAAGGTTCTTTGGAACGTCGGGGGTGCGTGCGCGCACGCGCCCTATCCCCCAGCCAGCCTACCCGGAAAAGCTTTGCCGGCCTCCGCAGAGAAGGAAGAGAGGGAACAAGAGAGAGAAAGAAAGGAAGAGAGAGAAAGAGATAGCAAGAGAGACAGAATGAGAGAGAGAGAGAAAGAGAAAGAACGAAAGAGACAGCAAGAGGGGGGAAGGAGGGAGAGAGAAAGAGAGCCAAAGAGAGAGGAAGGAAGGAAGAGAGAAAGAAAGAGATAGCAAGAGAGACAGAATGAGAGAGAGAGAGAAAGAGAAAGAAAGAAAGAAAGAGACAGCAAGAGGGGGGAAGGTGGGAGAGAGAAAGAGCAAAAAAGAGAGGAAGGAAGAGAGAAAGAAAGAGATAGCAAGAGAGATAGAATGAGAGAGAGAAAGAAAGGAAAGAAAGAAAGAAAGACAGCAAGAGGGGGGAAGGAGGGAGAGAGAAAGAGCAAAAGAGAGGAAGGAAGGGAGAAAGAAAGGGATGGAGAGAGAGAGAAAGAGGGAGGGAGAGAAAGAGGGAGGGAGAGAAAGAGGGAGGGAGAGAGAAATAGAGCGAAAGGGAGAAAGAGAGATTTTTTTTGTCCAAACTTTTTTGCGCCCCCCCCCCCCTCAATGTTCCCCAGGATTTTGAAAATGTGAATAATGTGCCGCGGCTCAAAAAAGGTTGGGAAACACTGGGTTAGAGGGTGTGAACAGGAGTCTTGTGGGACAGATATGAACAGATGGCCCTGAGTTGCAGGACTTGCAATCCATCCCACCTCCATTGTTTTTAATTGACTTCTGCTCCAGATAAAGGTTTTGTGGGAAGCCCCCACCCTAGAAGAATAAACTATTTGGGGAAATATTTGAAAAAGGTAGATTACATTTCCATAAAGGAGAAATGCTTTAAGAGGCAGAGAAAGCAGCCCCAAGTCTAATAGCCCCACAGCAGATGCCAGCACTTAAGGGAGAGAAAGAGCTTGTTGAAAAAGGGGAGCCAACTATCTAGATGGCTCCATTCATAAGCAAAGCTAAGACTGCAGGCAGAAGCCCATTCAAGCCAGGAGATTTCAAAACTGCTTGCAACCAAATGTGACGGCTGGCCAAAGCAGAATGGTAGGATTAGCATTTTGCCTTTGTCCTTCCTAAGCTGTACTTGTTGAATCCAAGCGCATCTATTTATTTAATAAGACCTGTCCCACAAGGGAAAAGCACACACTTTCTTGCCACTTGCCTAATTTCAGTACAGCATCAGTTTCAGGCTTCTTAAAATAGGCCATTAAAAAAAGAGGATTTCTTCCAAAATAACTCCCAATTATGTTTCAGAAGACCACACAATAAACCAGAGTTACAACTGCACCAATTAAGACTGCAACTAGAAACCCCAAGTTTTGGGAAAGAGGATCACTCTAAAATCCATTAGCATTGCATTTCTCTGAATGCACCATTTATCCTTATTTCATGCATTGTAAATTGATTTCTGATGCATTTAATTTAGAAAATTGTCTTTTGTTACTACTTCTGGCAATATCCATCTGCATTTCTTACTTTATTTAAAATGAACAGATTTCAAATTCTGTAAACCCCATTGAGGTTGTCTGTAGCCAAACACAACCCCCTGCCTCTCTCTCTCTGACACACACACACCAGTCTGCTTTCAAAGGTAAATATATATAAAGGAAATGTTACAGGCAATACATTAATGCTTATTAAATCTAAATGAGGCCAAGTCAGGAGGACTGATCAGAAAGGACAGGCCCACCTCAAGTTTCATTTAGATTTAATGTTGTCATTTGCATATTGTTTTCTTTACCTGTTTGGAAACCATTCCTCTATGCTACAAGCAAAGCACAGGGATTATAAAGGAATTTTTTAATGTTTGAAATTAAGTTAGTATCCTCGGATTAATAGTTTTGCCAGCACTTTTTTCTTCTCTTCCTTAAACCTAGCTCAACTTTTTAAAGGTAGAATTAATATCGTGCCCCAAATTATAGTTAGAGACCAGTAGCTGGTGGCAGCCGGAATGCCCCAATATGGCAGCCAGGGAGCAAAAATGGAGCTGCGTGTGCAACTCTAGCTGACCAATGCGCGGACATTATTGGTGTGAGATTTGAATTCTGTTCATGCTCCAGAAGCCAAATCTCATGTGAGGACGCATGCACAAGTGAGATTTCAGTGATTTTCACAGATTTTTTGATTCTGTGACTGCCGAACAAAGGATGACCTTGAATCTCTGGAAATAATGTGTTGTGGCGAGTGAAAGACACATGCAACCACCCCTCCCTCCCCACTCTTGACTCCGCAGCCTGAATAAAACTCCTCTCCAAATTCATATCTATGCATTTCCTCAGTTCCTCCAGTTCCTTCGGTGTCATGGAGTACATTTTACATTAAATTTAAGTTTTATTAGATTTGTATGCCGCCCCTCTCCGAAGACTTGGGGCGGCTCAAAACAACAGCAATACAATATACAAAGTACAAATCCAATATAAGTTAAAAGCAATTTAAAACCCATAAATATTAAAAAACGATAATTACTACACAATTTTGAGTTTTGGGATAGTTACCCCTGGTTCAAACTCTATTGCACAGTCTGTTGGCCGGTGAAGGGTGGAATGCATTGCAATCTTCCTCACTAAATACCCCTTCCAAGTCCCAGGACTCAAGTGGCACCTTCATGAGGTCTAGGGGCATGGCCTCCTTTGCTGCAGCAGCAAAAGTGGCCTCTGCTGTGTCTTGAGGGGGCTGTTTCCTCCCACAGGTTTCTCGTGGAGGGATAGGGCCAATGTGCAGAGTAGCTTTTGGCATCCAGCCTCCCACCTTATGGTGGGAGTCCATATTTCCAACCAGGCTAGGCCCAACAGGATGGCTTCTGACATCTTAGGCTTCTGACTATAAACCAGGTGAATTCATGGTGACGGTCCCTCTTGTTGTTCAAACTCTGATGCAAAAGTTAAAAAGTTTATTCAAAAGCAAACCCATAAAATACACATTACCTTTGTCGGTCAACATGAAAGTAACTGTGCAAAGAAAGAGGGTTCCTTACCTAATAATAAAACGTTCTATACAAGGAAGCACCTAATGCACCATCACATGTGTTCAGTAAGGAGGAGAAGAGAAGGGGGGGAAAAGAGCAACAAGATAGTGACAGCAAACTGTACTTAAATACAATAAACGCAGGTGAGAGGGATTTAGCTAGAAAAGGCCAGCATTTAGACAGACACAGCACCTTTTCCCAATGTCCGTACAGAGCTGACTACTCCAATACATCTGCAGTTCTACTAACTTGATTAGGAGGGTGGCTGGAGCCGGAATGAGACTTTTTGCCTCCTCCACTTCTCCAAGCCGGTTTTGTCCCCAGCTTTCCGACCCCCCCTTCCCCCACAGCCATTCGGTGCTGCTTTTTCTCCCTGGCCCTTTCATAGAACGGCTCAAAAGCACCCTCGCCCTGGCCTTTTGGACACAGGGGACACTTTCCTGTCAGCCAATCGGAGGATTCATTCCTTTTCATCCCCTTCCTCTCTGCCTGCACGTGTGTTTTTAGGAGAAGGAGCAGCAGGAATTTTATATTTTAATTTGATTAGAAGCAAGGCAGAAATCGAAATAACAAATGAGTGCAGTTTCTCTGCCTTTTTTTAAAAAAATATCTACTGTACTGCTATTTTATTTCTCTGCTTGAAAGAAAAAATTCAGTGGAAATTTCATTAGAAACTTTATTTTTTAATTTACTTTTTTAAATTTCAAAATAGGGAACACTGTAACTAATCCTGTTCCGGTTAACAGCGGCATACCCCAAAATAGCGTATTAGGACCAACACTCTTCATACTCTATATACTCTATTACAAGCAACTGTGTTCTCTTAGCCTATGATGCAAAACTTTTCAACACTACCAATAACGCAGCTAATCTCCAAAAAGACCTGGACTTTGTGTCTGAATGGTCAAACATCTGGCAATTCCAAATCTCAACCAAGAAATGCTCTGTCCAAACATTGGCAAAAAGAATCCAAGCATCAAATCCAAGCTGGATAAACAAGACCTTACAGACCTTGGAATATTCATATCAAATGACCTAAATGCCAAAGCCCACTGCAACAAAAAAGGCTTCAAGAGTTGTTAACTTAATCCTATATCTCTTCTTCTCCTGTAATCTCACACTACTAACCAAAGCATACAAAACTTTTGCCAGACCAATCCTTGAATACAGCTCATCTGTCTGGAACCTACACCGCATTTCAGACATAAGTACATTAGAAAGTGTCCAGAGATATTTTACAGGAAGAGCCCTCCATTCCTCTACTTGCAACAGAATACCTTATGCAACCAGACTTGAAATCCTAGGGTTAGAAAGCTTAGAATTACATCGCCTTTGACACGACTTACGCATGGGCCATAAAATCATCTGTTACAATGTCCTTCCTGTCAATGACTACTTCAACTTCAGCCACAACAATACACGAGCAATAACAGATACAAACTCAAAGTAAACTACTCCAAACTGGACTGTAGAAAATATGACTTCAGCTACCGAGTTGTTAATGCATTGAACTCACTACCAGACTCTGTTGTTTCATTACTTAACCTCCAAAACTTTACTCTTAGACTATGCATTGTTGACCTCACCCGATTCCTAAGAAGTCAGTAAGGGGTGTGCATAAATGCACCAGCGTGCCTACCGTCCCTGTCCTAAGTTTCCCTGTCATTAATACCAATATCATGTACAGGTAAATAAACAGTGTTATTTCTTTGTATACTACCAATATGTACTTGACAAACAAACAAACAAATAAATAAATAAATAATATTTTTTCAAATCTTTCACCTTCCCCAGACTCCAAGCCCCCTCCTCTGGATTTTACAAGATTTCCTCTAACGGGTAGTCCTCAAACCCAAAGTTGACTGCAAAATTTATGTTGCTAAATGAGACAATTGTTAAGTGAATCACTGAAGTTGTTGTTAGGAACAGAGTTGTTAAGTGAATCTGGCTTTCCCATCAACTTTGCTTCTCAGAAGATAATAATAATAATAATAATAATAATAATAATAATAATAATAATAATAATAATTATTATTATTATTATTATTATTATTATTATTATTATTATTATTATTATTATTATTATTATTATTTACTAGAATTATACGGAGGCAGTATGATTATTAATTTGTATTTCTGTTAACACAAAAATGAGGCCAAGTAATTACTGGAACACTGGGATGAATAAAATGACAATAATGAAAACTGAGAAATAATGAAAACTGATTAGATAGTCCCATTTTTTGAATCCTTAGGCCAGGTACACATTGTGTGTGACTCATCTGAATTTGTCCAGCCTGATTAGCTTTCTGCCCCCTAATATTAAGAAAAAAGATAATCAAACAAAAAGAACCCAAAGATGATATATTTCTAAATCTCTGAAAACAAGGAAGGATTTAGTTACTTTGATTATCAGCATCAATCTTTATTATGGTCATCAACCAGCACAAAGCATATCAGGAAATGAAGATAACTTTATTGTTCTAAACTTTTTTTTAAAGGCATATATAAATAATTTTAATTAAAAAGAATGCTGGGAGTAAGTGACATTAAGATATTTTTATTTATTTGTTTGTTTGTTTATTGGATTTGTATGCCACCCCAGGGGCGGCTCACAACAAACATAGAATACATAGTAAAACAATTTGATCCAATTAAAAGACTTTAAAACATCCTAAAAACTTAAACACATGGAGCCATATCTGCTGGCACACAAGCGATTGCCTTAGCTCAATTCCAACATGCATGTGCATGCCAGCCAGTTGATTTTCGGCTTACACCTAAGCTATAGGGGGATGTTTTTGGCTTACAGAGGCCTCCAGGGAAATAGGGGAGGGTATTTTTGCTGGACAACTCCTGCCGGTGCTGGTCTCCCTGCCGCTTTCCGAGGAAGAGGATGGGAGGGGGGATTTAAAAATATTGGAAAGCCGAGGGAGAGTTACAAGGTTTTATTGCCGCATGACACCTTTTCTTCTCAGCTACAGGTGGAGCGAGGGCTTCGCAAGGGGGAAAAGACCGCAGCCCAGACCACTTTGGATGGCTCGACTCGGCTTGGCTCAGCTCTCCTGTTCCCCCCTACTGCTGCCACTGATGCTGCGCACTCCTTGCTTTTTTTCTCTTTGCTCCTTCTAGGAGATGGCTGCGAGAAGGAGGCCAGGAAGGAGGAAAGAGGAAAAAAGCAAGAAGTGCACAGCAGCAGCAGCAGGAGGGAAAACTTTCGCAAACTTCTTAAAACTCACCTCTGCCGTCAGGTATGGGGGAATTGAAATATTTTCCCCTGGCTCATATAGTTTTATGTATGGTATGTTTGCGTTGATTGGTTTTAAATTAGTGGGATTTTAGATACTTTTTAAATATTAGATTTGTTTATTATATACTGTTTTATTATTGTTGTGAGCTGCCCCAGGTCTATGGAGAGGGGCGACATACAAATCAAATCAAATCAAATCTAATCAAATAAATGAGAGTTGAGCCTAGACCGGTAATCCAGGAAGTGACTGCCGACGTGTGTGTTGGAGTGTGGGGAGGCGCTTTCATGTGAATGCGTACCTGGTTTGTGCTGAAAAAGGTTGGCCATCACTGACCTAGGCTTTCCAGATTAAATATGAACACTTTTTTCATGAATCAACTTCTGCTGCTATTTATGTTTAAAATTAAAGGAATAGGAGATTACCTGAGGGAGGTTAGTTTGAATTTTGAAGAACCTGGGAAAGAGAAGGATTGATTGCCGAGAATTACAGGTTCAAAATATCTTCAGGCTCCTCCTTTACCAGGTGGTCATTTCTTAGTAGTATCAATAAGGAATCTCTGCCTGAACCATTTAAAGTGTTTAAATGTGCTACTAAAATAAAGTTATTCAGTTGCAAGATCAGTAGGAAACCTGTAGCAGTTAAAACATCACTTTGGCATCCCATGGCAGTGAAAATAACTGAGTTCCATTTGTGCCATTTGTACAAATGCACAGGTATTCCTTGATTTATGACCACAATTGAGTGCAAAATTTCTGTTGCTGAGACAGTTGCTAAGTGAGGTTTGCCCCATTTTATAATTTTTTCTGCCAGAGTGAAGTGAATCACTATAGTTAAGTTAGAACATGATTGTTAAGTGAATCTGATTTTCATTGACTTGTTTGTCAGAAGGTGATCACATGACTCCAGGACACTGCAACTCTCATAAATATGAGTCATTTGCCAGCATCTGAATTTTGATCACATGGCCAAAGCAACACTGCAATGATTGCAAGTATGAAAAAAAAATCATAAGTCACTTTTTTTAGGGACATTGTAACTTTGAACAATCACTAAATGAATGGTTGTAAATGGAGAATTTACCTTTATATTATATTATATCTGGGTCCAAAATTGGAGTAGATAGATATTTTAATGTTATCTGTCTCACTGAAATATATCATGAAGTTGAGAACTATATAGGAAAATATAGCTAAAAGGATTAGGCCACTATACTAATTTTTTGAATATGAATCAAGGATAAAACAAGCAAAATGTTTATATACAGTATGTCCTCAGTTCTTTTCTTTTCTTTTGCTAGTGTTTATTCAGTCTTCTTTTAAGAAGCACATTGTAATGACTTGTATGTGTGTTTACTTTTACCAAAAGTAGTGTTTTAATCAAATCAGACTCTCGGATTACAACATGTCAGAAGTAAATGGTAACAATGAAATTCATAAGTCACCCCTATCTGAAATTCCCAAAAATGATGCTCCATCTTTGTTGTTTGATTGATATTTGTCCAACTTGTTTCCCCCAAAGTATTGCAGCCAGAAGCTCTGGTGTCTTCTTGGCTTCTGATCTTCTTTTCCTTCAAAAATACAAGCCATGGATGATGCTTTATAGATCATAGGTGTACACAGGTGGTTTAAATTCTTCAGCATGGACAAAAATCATTTGGCTTTTGCTTGTCTTTTTATTTTATTTTTTAATTTAAACTTAATATTTTGATATTTTAATTAATTTATTCTTAAATGACAATTTAGATCTGATATAATATTTATGAAGAGGGAAAGCGAATGATCCAAAGTAATTTAGTGAGCTGTTGTGGCAAAGGATAGACTAGAAAGCCATGTCTCTCAGCTCTTGGAATCATCATCATCATCATCATCAATAAAAAACATAATAAGGAGGAACTTTCTGACAGTGTGAACAATCCACCGGTGGAACAGCTTGCCTTCGGAAGTTATGGGAGCTTCATCACTTGAGATTTTCGAGAAGAAATTGGACTGCCATTTGTCAGAAATGGTGTAGGGTCTCCTGCTTTAGCGGGCAGGCTGTGTGGCGGACTAAATGACCAATAAGGTCCCTCCCCACTCTGTTAATTTGTATTCTTAATCTTAAACCATTATACTACACAAAAATCATTTTTTAGATTATTCATAATATCTGGAAGAGTTGCATGTTGGCATGAAATAAGGAGAAATTTTCTGACCGTGAGAACAATCAACCAATGGAACATATTGCCTTTGGAAATTGTAGGAGCTTCATCACTGGAGGCTTTTAAGAAGAGGCTGGACTGCCACCTGTCAGAAATGGTGTAGGGTCTCCTGCTTGGGTGGGAGGTTGGACTAGATGACCCACAAGGTCACTTCTAGCTCTGTTAATCTGACATGCTCCTCTGGCTGATGTTTTATAAGGTCAGGGAGAATGGGTGGCTTGGGCATGGTGATGGTATCCGTTCAATTCGTGTCCGATTCTAAGCACTTCTATGGACTGATTCCTTCCACATATTTAATCTTGTATAGCTTGCTTCACTTGTTTTATGCTCTGTCTAGTGTCTGCTTTGATACTGTCTAGCTGCTGTGGCTTTGGTGACTTGTTTATTTTAGTACTGACCATTCCAAGCATAACTGTCCTTTCCATGAGTGTGATCACATGACCTGGCCAAAGTAAATAAAGCAAAGTTTTGTGATTTTTGCCTTGTAGTGATATGTCAGGTTTTATACATTCCTATACTTGTCCATTTGCCACTTTTATTTATTATTAGATTTGTATGCCGTCCCTCTCCGAGTTGTCCAAGTAATGTGCATGAGCCTACTCTAACCCTACAGCCTGCTTTTAAAAAAAATTTTTTTTATTGATTTTTATAATACTGTATAAAACACACACACAACATATTACATATAACATGTGCTCAGTGATCCCACCACCAGACAATCAATCATACCCCACCTCCAGTTGGGGGTATTTCTTGTATAAATCATTTAAACCCAAGAGTGAAATATTTCTTTACATATTATAGAGTGATTCCAACTTTTTTCTTATAGCTTGGTCTCTGATCCTACTTGCCATATATCGTCTTATCTTGTCCCATTGCCCCATCAGCTATTGCAAATCAGTTTCATTAATCAAATTCATCCTTTTATCCATAATCTTGAATTGAATGTGGTCCACCATATACCTATACCAATTTTGCATTGTCCATTTTGTCGCATCTTTCCACCCCAAGTCTATTATCGCCTGAGCGCTTTCTATTGCTACTTGTTTTATTTCTCTGTATTCTCCCATCTCACTACCTTTTACTAATACTGCCATTTCCTTAGTAATCATCCATCTTATATTTAATATCCTATTAATATCCTCTTGCACTTTTTGCCAAAAGTTCAGCTCCACTGGGCATTCCCAGAACATATGCATAAACACTCCTTTATCTTGGCACCCATGCCAACAGATACCTTTAACGTTCTGCTGAAAGTGTGCAAATTGAATGGGTGTATAATACCACTTATGTAATATTTTCCTTCTCATTTCCCTAACTCTTGTATTCTTGATTTTCCTTATATTCTCTACTGTACTTTCCATCTCTTGTACTTCTACTTGTATCTCATTTTGCCACCATTTAGTCAATCCTTGGATCACATCCCCGTCTGACTTCATTAACATCTTATATATATTGCTTGCTTGTGCGTTAGTACTCTCAGGTTTTTCTCTTATTATTTTCTCTAACTCTATCTCCTCCCTGAACAGTGCTTCTTTATTCTCTCTTTCATTCAGATATTTACATATTGCATTTATTTGTAGCCATCTTCCCTTACCCAACCACCATTCTATACGATTTCTACTTGGCCTCCCATCCTTCTCATATAACTGTTCTATCTTAGTTATCCCTCTTGCCTTCAATTCTCCTATACCCTATTTAAATTTATTTCATTATCTATTTATTACATAAATTGATGACAGTTTTGATTTATATACAGTGATCCCCCGAGTTTCGCAATCTCGATCTTTGCGAAACGCTATATCGCGATTTTTCAGCAAATGATACCATCTCGATCTTCGCGAAACGCTATATCGCGATTTTTCGAAAAATATTAACTTAAAAATACGTGCGCGGTTTTTCCCGCCCGATGACGTCATGCGTCACCAAACTGACGTCTACCATTGCTGGTTGGCCAAAATCTCGGCCAATCAGCTTTGCCATTGCAGTAAGTTTACCCTACAGCAAAATTTCAGTCAATCAGCGTTGTTCGCTCAGCGTGCTTTGGTTTGAAACTTTTGAAACTTTTGGAGCCGTTTCTTGGAGTCTTGGATCTGTGTCTTGGATCTGTGTCTTGGATCTGTGTCTTGGATCTGTTTCTTGGAGCTGTGTCTTGGAGCTGTGTCTTGGATCTGTGTCTTGGATCTGTTTCTTGGAGCTGTTTCTTGGATCTGTTTCTTGGAGCTGTGTCTTGGATCTGTTTGTGAAGACTTCTTGGAAGATGGCACCTAAACGTTGCACACGGAGTGGAGGCGGCGACGCTAAAAAGAGCAGGAAGATGCTGACAATCAAGGAGAAAATTGAACTTTTGGACATGCTGAAAGCGGGACGTTCTAATGTAGATGTTGGTCGGCATTATGGGATCAATGAATCGACTGTGCGATACATTCGAAAAGACGAGAAGAAGATAAGGCAAACTTCTCTGATAACATTCAACAAGGCTGCAAAAAGAATGGTGACGCCTAGAAACAAACGCCTTATGAAGATGGAAGCTGCTTTGTCTGTGTGGGTACAAGACTGCCGCAAAAAGAGCATTGCTTTGGATACGAACACTATACGAACCAAGGCGCAGCAACTGTACAACCGTCTTGCAGACACAGAAGGAGGCGATGCAGATGAGGGAAACCCAGGTGAGGGCTGGGTTTTTTTATTCTGTCATTACATACTGTATTTAAGTGTTTTTTAAGGAAGGAGGGAGGGAGGGAGGGATGGAAGGAGGGATGGATGGAAGGAGGGAGGGATGGAAAGAGGGAGGGATGGAAGGAGGGATGGAAGGAGGGAGGGAGAGAAGGGAAGGAAGGAGGGAGGGATGGAAGGAGGGAGGGATGGAAGGAAGGAGTGAGGGAGGGATGGAAGGAGGGAGGGATGGAAGGAGGGAGGGAGAGAAGGGAAGGAAGGAAGGAGGAAGGGAGGGATGGAAGGAGGGAGGGATGGAAGGAAGGAGGGAGGGAAGGAGGGAGGGATGGAAGGAGGGAGGGATGGAAGGACTGTATACTTTCATTCAAGTCACTTCTCTCTCCCTTTTCTGTCATTCTCTGTAGATGAAGGGGCTGGTGACTCTGAAGACCCCCAGCCATCAACATCTTCTGCTTCTTCAGCCCCAGCCACATTCACATCAAGCAAAGGGTGGTTTTACAAATTTCAACGGCGCTATGGCCTGAAGAGTGTGTCATTGCATGGAGAAGCTGCCTCAGCAGATACAGGTGCAGCCGAAAACTTTGTCCAGCGCACGTTTAAAGATCTAATTGCAGAAGGGGGCTACCTTCCAGAACAGGTGTTCAACATGGACGAAACAGGCCTGTTCTGGAAGAGGATGCCTTCACGGACTTTCTTGATGCAAGATGAAGCCAAAGCCCCTGGCTTTAAGGCCATGAAAGATAGAGTGACTTTGATCATGTGTGGGAATGCAGCAGGCTTTTTGCTGAAGCCAGGGCTAATTTATAAGTCACGAAATCCAAGAGCCCTCAAGAACAGAAATAAGAATGCATTGCCAGTGTACTGGATGCATAATCCTAAAGCATGGATTACAAAACCCCTCACGCGGGACTGGTTTCATCAGTGCTTCATCCCACAGGTGAAGGTTTATTTGGCTGCCAAAGGACTCGATTTCAAAGTGCTTCTCCTAATGGACAATGCTGGAGGCCATGATGACCTGGCACATGAACATGATGGGGTGGAAGTCGAATTCTTGCCACCAAACACCACATCGCTTATCCAGCCGATGGATCAAGGTATTATCCACGCATTTAAGGCACTGTACACGCGCAATTCTCTTGGAAGCATCGTGGAAGCAATGGATGCTGATGAAAACTTCACATTGAAGGCCTACTGGCGTCAGTACACAATTGCATCTTGTCTGAAGAACATTCAGAATGCCTTAATGCAGAGGTCCCCAACCTTTTTAGCACCAGGGACCGGCTTTAAGTTAGACGAGTTTTCTACGGCCCGGTGGGGGGGGCTTTGGTCATATGGGGGTGGGGTTATGGAGGGGTGGAGCTTAGTGACGCAGCCCTCCACACTTCTCCACAGGGCAGGGAGAATGAGGAGGCTCCTTTGGCGGCTGGGGGCTGCCTGGCTTTGTGATTTTGACTGGGGGGGGAACTTAGGAAGGTCCTACTTCTCCCCCCCCAGCCAAAAACTCAAAGCCTATCTGCTCCAGAAACTTGGCGATCGCGCCCCACCGCCGCCGCCGCCTCCGTTTCCCCCAACGGCAAGCAATCTAAACGCGGGAAGGGCATTCCGGCGCTTCCCTTCAGCCTCAGAAGCCCCCTCGACGCTGGAGGGATGGTTATGAGGGGAGCGAGCGAGGAGAAGAAGACGTCCCACTCATCGCTCCTGAGGGAACGGGCGAGGGCGTCGGAGACCCAAAGCCCATCCTGTGTGGAGGGAGACGGAGCCAAGCGGGGCCACCCGGAGACCTTTTCCCGTCTTCTTCTCCTCGCTCGCTCCCCTCACAGCCAGCAGCCCCGCTCGCGGGGGGATGCCCGTTCGTAGCTACCAGCCCGCCAAGCGTCGAGGGGGCTTCCGAGGCTGAAGGGAAGAGCCGGAATGCCCTTCCCGGGTTTAGATTGCTTGCTGTTGGGGGAAAACGGAGGAGGCGGCGGTTCTTTTCTCCTCGCTCCAGAAAGTAGGCGATCGCGCCCCACCGCCGCCGCCGCCTCCTCCGTTTTCCCCAACAGCAAGCAATCTAAACCCGGGAAGGGCATTCCGGCTCTTCCCTTCAGCCTCGGAAGCCCCCTCGACGCTTGGCGGGCTGGTAGCTACGAACGGGCATCCCCCCGCGAGCGGGGCTGCTGGCTATGAGGGGAGCGAGCGAGGAGAAGAAGACGGGAAAAGGTCTCCGGGTGGCCCCGCTTGGCTCCGTCTTCCTCCACGCAGGATGGGCTTTGGGTCTCCGACGCCCTCGCCCGTTCCCTCAGGAGCGATGAGTGGGACGTCTTCTTCTCCTCGCTCGCTCCCCTCATAACCATCCCTCCAGCGTCGAGGGGGCTTCCGAGGCTGAAGGGAAGAGCCGGAATGCCCTTCCCGGGTTTAGATTGCTTGCTGTTGGGGAAAACGGAGGAGGCGGCGGTTCTTTTCTCCTCGCTCCAGAAAGTAGGCGATCGCGCCCCACCGCCGCCGCCGCCTCCTCCGTTTTCCCCAACAGCAAGCAATCTAAACCCGGGAAGGGCATTCCGGCTCTTCCCTTCAGCCTCGGAAGCCCCCTCGACGCTGGAGGGATGGTTATGAGGGGAGCGAGCGAGGAGAAGAAGACGTCCCACTCATCGCTCCTGAGGGAACGGGCGAGGGCGTCGGAGACCCAAAGCCCATCCTGCGTGGAGGAAGACGGAGCCAAGCGGGGCCACCCGGAGACCTTTTCCCGTCTTCTTCTCCTCGCTCGCTCCCCTCACAGCCAGCAGCCCCGCTCGCGGGGGGATGCCCGTTCGTAGCTACCAGCCCGCCAAGCGTCGAGGGGGCTTCCGAGGCTGAAGGGAAGAGCCGGAATGCCCTTCCCGGGTTTAGATTGCTTGCTGTTGGGGAAAACGGAGGAGGCGGCGGTTCTTTTCTCCTCGCTCCAGAAAGTAGGCGATCGCGCCCCACCGCCGCCGCCGCCTCCTCCGTTTCCCCCAACAGCAAGCAATCTAAACCCGGGAAGGGCATTCCGGCTCTTCCCTTCAGCCTCGGAAGCCCCCTCGACGCTTGGCGGGCTGGTAGCTACGAACGGGCATCCCCCCGCGAGCGGGGCTGCTGGCTATGAGGGGAGCGAGCGAGGAGAAGAAGACGGGAAAAGGTCTCCGGGTGGCCCCGCTTGGCTCCGTCTTCCTCCACATGGGCTTTGGGTCTCCGACGCCGCGGACCGGCTGGAAAACCCCAACGGCCCGGTCCCGGTCCGCGGACCGGCGGTTGGGGACCTCTGCCTTAATGGATATGAAGTCACAGACAATGAATGCCTGCTGGAGGAAATTGTGGCCAGAAGTGGTGCATGATCACAGGGGATTTCCTCCCGAAGAAATTCAAGATGCTGCAGTCCAGAACTCTGTGAAGCTGGCACAGGCACTGGGTGGAGAAGGCTTCGTTGACATGACACCAGAGGAAGTCAATGGTTTGCTTGATGAGCATGGCCTACCACTGACAGACAAAGATCTGGAGGAGCTGACCAAGTCAGCGAGTGAAGAAGAGGAGGAGGAAGTGGAAGCTGAAGAAGCTGAGGAAGAAGAAGATGTTGGCCTAACGCTTGAGCGGCTTGCAGAAATGAAAAGAACTGCTGCACATCTGCAACGCATGGCGGAACTTTGGGATCCCAACATGACTCG
The DNA here is from genome assembly GCF_031021105.1 of Erythrolamprus reginae. NCBI lineage: Eukaryota > Metazoa > Chordata > Lepidosauria > Squamata > Dipsadidae > Erythrolamprus > Erythrolamprus reginae. The sequence continues at coordinate 228,131,172 of NC_091950.1, forward strand.
CTCTATACACTTTAAGGCCTCCCTTGACAACACCATTGCACCATACAGAGCCATGTTAGCCAAGCAAAAGAAAACACGCCAACAACTGCCCATAACTATGTTTGTCACGAAAACCAAGAGGTCTGCCACACCATCACCTGCAGCATCCATTGTAGACATGGTGATAGAAGAAGATCCCGATTTATCCTAGTTATGCTAACCCCCCCCAAAAAATGTAAAAATGTAAATAAATATTGTTATTGTTTCTATCAGGATGACTAAGTGTGTTATTCAATGTGTACAGTACAGGTACAGGTAGAGGTACAGTACAGTACATTAAGGGGATGGGAAATGGTAATTTGTGGGTTGAAAGTGTTGGGACTGAGTGGCATAGAGAAGAATGAATGAATGACTGAGTGAATGAAATTCAAACACAGGTGAGGGCTGGGGTTTTTTATTCTGTCATTGTTTAAGTGCTTTTTACGAAAGGGAGGGAGGAATGGAAGGAGGGAGGGATGGAAGGAGGACATGAGGGCAAAAAAACCAGGTTCAAATTGGACTTGAAAATCAGAAGTGTGGAAAGTGTTCTCACTGAGAGCTAGCAACTTGAGAGGACAAAAAAACCAGGTTCAAATTGGACTTGAAAATCAGAAGTGACAGAAGTGTTCTCACTGAGAGCTAGCAACTTGAGAGGGCAAAAAAACCAGGTTCAAATTGGACTTGAAAATCAGAAGTGACAGAAGTGTTCTCACTGAGAGCTAGCAACTTGAGAGGGCAAAAAAACCAGGTTCAAATTGGACTTGAAAATCAGAAGTGTGGAAAGTGTTCTCACTGAGAGCTAGCAACTTGAGAGGGCAAAAAAACCAGGTTCAAATTGGACTTGAAAATCAGAAGTGACAGAAGTGTTCTCACTGAGAGCTAGCAACTTGAGAGGGCAAAAAAACCAGGTTCAAATTGGATTTGAAAATCAGAAGTGTGGAAAGTGTTCTCACTGAGAGCTAGCAACTTGAGAGGGCAAAAAAACCAGGTTCAAATTGGACTTGAAAATCAGAAGTGACAGAAGTGTTCTCACTGAGAGCTAGCAACTTGAGAGGGCAAAAAACCCAGGTTCAAATTGGACTTGAAAATCAGAAGTGACAGAAGTGTTCTCACTGAGAGCTAGCAACTTGAGAGGGCAAAAAACCCAGGTTCAAATTGGACTTGAAAGTCAGAAGTGACAGAAGTGTTCTCACTGAGAGCTAGCAACTTGAGAGGGCAAAAAAACCAGGTTCAAATTGGACTTGAAAATCAGAAGTGACAGAAGTGTTCTCACTGAGAGCTAGCAACTTGAGAGGGCAAAAAAACCAGGTTCAAATTGGACTTGAAAATCAGAAGTGACAGAAGTGTTCTCACTGAGAGCTAGCAACTTGAGAGGGCAAAAAAACCAGGTTTAAATTGGACTTGAAAATCAGAAGTGACAGAAGTGTTCTCACTGAGAGCTAGCAACTTGAGAGGGCAAAAAAACCAGGTTCAAATTGGACTTGAAAATCAGAAGTGACAGAAGGACTCGTGCCCCAAGAAAGCCGGTGAGAGGGGCGAATCGGGCGGGCGGGGGTAGCGGCGAGGAGCCCGGAGGCGCTGGGGGGGGTGGCCGGCATGAAAAATAACCATTGCCAGCCTCCGAACTGCCGTCGCCCCACCATCTGCGCATGCGCGGCCATGGAAAACAGGACGCGCATGCGCAGATGGTGTTTTTACTTCCGCACCGCTACATCGCGAGAAATCGATTATCGCGAGGGGTCTTGGAATGGAACCCTCGTGATAATCGGGGGATCACTGTAATCCTATTTTCCCTTGCTATTTTTTCCAAATTTCCATAGTCCCTTTCATGGGACCTATTAGTTTATTTAAGTCGCTCCTATTCCACTTTATAAAGATTAATTCTCTATTCTTCATCACATTTATTTGTTTTTCCAGTTTCACCCATTTATTTTCAAATAATTGCAACTCCATTAATCTTTCAATTTGAAATGCTTCCCTATACAGCTCCTAACAAGGAATTCCCCATCCACCCTCTTTTTCGTTCGCTATTAACCACTGTTTTCTTATTCTTGGTCTCTTATCTTCTCCAACCCAGTAATTTGCCACTTTTATTTATTATTACATTTTTGTATGCCGCCCCTCTCCGAGTTGTCCAAGTAATGTAGATGAGCCTGCTCTAACCCTACAGCTTACAAAAGTCGATTTTTCTCTTGTTATTTTTTTCATGATCCAAGTTTTGTAAACTGCAGGTGGCATGAGAAACACAATAGCATGGACTAATCTGCATTTACCCTTGCTTTGCATACTCAATTCATGTTCATCAATGCTGTGCAACTAGGTGCAATTTGACAGTTTATTTCTGGACTACATACTTCTTTGCTCAATCTGCGATCCATGCACTCATTTGATCTCTTCACTGCCAGTTTTTTAAAAAAATATTTCCATTCATGGTGGTCTTAAACTTGGTCTCTTTGTTGTTCAGAAAGAGAATGAATTTTTAGCTTCTTCTTTAATCTTTTGATTTAATATTTAAAAATGCTGGATCTAATGACTTTTCTTCTCAGGAAAAATCCCCCTATAGGAAAGGAAACTATGACTTTACAGCTAAAGATAAAACACTGGCCAAGAATCAAATCCACTGAAATTTGAACTATGTGCAAGGTATCAAATTATATGTTAGGTAACCAAGAAGAACATGTCAGCTATAAAACAAAGAAGTTAATGAGAAACTGAAGTGAGAAATTTCCACCAATGCAAATAAATAAAATCAGAAAAGCAACATTATTTATGACAGAATTGGCTGTCAGATGAAGTGGATTGGTGGCATAGTTGCATAACAGTTTACAGACTTGCAGCTTGATACTGAGCCACCAGATATCCAAATGTACTAGTATATCTCCATCTACTGGTGAAATATAGTATGTAACAGCTTGTTTGTCATTGCCTTATCTGGTTCCTCTGCTATCCAGTCCAAATCTATAATTTTCTAGTCTACCATCCAGTATTTTTTAAATGTAGAAATAGCTTGGTTAACCAGAGTTAGTCATGCCATGAGACAGAAGAGGAGATCATTTTTTTCTGGCAGGGTTCTGGATAGAGAAAAATTTCTCCAGTGTCATATGTGCTAGTTGGACTTTAGATTCTTGATCCAGAGAGCTAACATGAGACTTGTAAATCTTCTCCTTTTAGTGTCCTAGGTTTTCCCACCCCTTTCATTTTCTATATGGTTGTGCTAAGTCTTCCATGGCCAGGAAAAGTTTAATCCTATGGAGAATTAAACTGAAGATCATAATGTTTCTGTGGGTATGCATGTAATATTCTAATTTTCTGAGATGGTGGATTTGGTTTTTTTAATGGGCTTGTACCCCATAATCATCACAATTATGACAAATCACGGCTTGAACTATCTTGCTTTGCATGTAATGAGTCTCTCTCATATATTACGTTTCACCTTTTAAGTTGCATTACTGAAATAAATGAACTTTTGCACAATATTCTAATTTTTTGAGTTTCACCTGTATTTAACACTCATTTATTTATGCTAAGCTTATTATCCTATAAAAGAATTAGAACAATTTTTCTTCTGTATTTTTCAGTCACTCACAGCCTTTCATGATTTAACAATCTGTTGCAGTTACAGTTCAGTTCAGTTCACCCATTCCCCTGAATTCAGGATCCTTTTCTAACAAGCCTTTGCTTTGCTCTTATCCTAAATCAGTGATGGTGAAGCTTTTTTTCCTTGAGTGCCAAAAGAGCGTGTGTGCGTACTATCGTGCATGCACGAGTGCCCACACCCATAACTTAATGCCCCAGGAGGGCGAAAACAGCTTCCTCCACTCCCTGGAGGCCCTCTGGAGGTTGGAAACAGCCTGTTTCTCAACTTCTGGCTTCCCCTGGCTTCCCTGGAGCTGTAGGACTGTAAAAATGCCCTCCTCCATCCCCCCAGAGGCTTTCTGGAAGCCAAAAACGCCCTCACAGAGCCTCTGTGTGAGCCAAAAATTAGCTGGCCGGCACATACATGCATATTGGAGCTGAGCTAGGGCAACGGATTGTGTGCCAGATATGGCTCTGCGTGCCATCTGTGGAACCCGTGCCATAGGTTCGCTATCACTGTCCTAAACTTTTACTTCTCTCTTTTGTATTATGTTTATATTAAGGCACTTTGATCCCTTTTTTTATCACCTTCCTGCACCTTTATCAGAATTGTACTTTTGTACAATTGTAGTTGTGTGTGTATGTGTAAAAGTAAAAACTTAAAAAACTTAAATTTTGTATCTCTCCAAAAGTTACACAGTGAAAATTATTTCTAAAAGATATTTCTTAAATTCATAGGAAATTATTTTGATGGCTAAATATGAATCATTATTTCATATGTCGTGTCTGCTTTCTTCAAATTTTGTGAAGATTGAGCCCTACAATCGTGGCAAAACTAGAGAAATCTTTTCAAACTGTTCACCACATTTTTGTATCCATTATCTAAATTATTGTTCTAAAGTGCTTTTTGAGAAGAAATTGTGATCCTTGGGGGAGGGGGGGGAATGTCCGCAGGTTTGCTATTAGAAAAACATGCGAACTAATGAAAATATTTTGCCCCTGCCACCCATCTGCTGAGCTTATGTGAGTCAAAGTTACTTTGAATAACAAGTTCTCACACTTTGAACTGTGCAAGGGTTAAAAAGTAGTCAGTCTTCAGTGGATATGTAATTTGTTGATTTAAAGCTCTTGTAAATGATTGTTGGAAACTTCTCAGGTGTAACAATGCGCTCAGGAAGATAATCACAAGCACTGCTTGCTCTTAAGTAGGGTTTTTAATCTATCACCATTGGTAACTTGATTTGAATTCCCAGAGGAACAGATAATTGTTTGAATTGTCTGCCATGGAAAATGGGGAGCTTATCAAGGTACATGAAAAAACAGAGGAAGTTAGGTTTTGTGAAAATCCAAATTTAGAGGAAGGAGAATGTGAACAAGTCTGTAATCAAAGCAATGGAGATTCATTCTCTCCTTTAATTACCATGCTAGATAACATAGATATTAGATGTGAGAATAGCAAAGAAATTAGCCAGCAAAACTCTTGTTCCTCCCAGCATGGCTCTGACAGGGGGGAAGAAACAGATTCTCTGCCAGATAGTTTTGAAGATAATCAGTACAAATATAGAGAGGACAGAGCTTTTGAAAAATCAATGACTATGAATGACATTTCCAAAACTTCAAGAAATACTTTCACATTTCCCTTCAACAACAATACAGAAGAGAACAACAATTTTCCAAAAGAGGAACATAAGATTTCCCTTCTTGTTAAGGTAAGTTCTTTTACTGGGCATGAATACAGTTGTGGTAGTTCAGACGTAACATAGCTTTCCCCTAAAATTTGGAGAAAAGCAATATGCATCTTCATTATAGGACTATAATTTTACTTTTCTGCTCGGTGAAGAATTAAACCACATTTTTGCTTTCTACTGAGAAGTAAACTCCATTAATTTCAATGACTTTCTCCAAGGATAGGGGTTGCAAGATTGCAGTCAGAATAATTGTGTATAGAGAAGTAAGAGCAGAATTGCAAAAACACATTCTTCATGATTTGTGGAATAGATTAACTTCTTAGCATGCAATCAAGGAAACGGCTTTTGCTTTTCTCTTCTGTGAACACACCAAATGTATGTTCTTCTGCAGTAACTGAATGGCAACAAGACTCTATTTCTACTCAGATAATAAATTAGAAAATGATATTCACAACAACTTCTTTTTCCATACAATGGAAAAAGCCCTAAATTGGCTTAAGTACTGTCAAGTATATACTTTTCCCAAGAAACTCAGGCAAGGAAAAAACTATGATACAGCACAGCAATGACCTAAGAGTGTGCATATGAAGCTTAAACAGATATCACAAATTTCTAATATTCTGAAGGAAACTTAAATAATTCATCAAAATGTTTAAAATATTTTCCACCAATTTCTGCATACTTTCTCAGTGAATCTTATTCCCTGAAAATCAGATACGGGATTGCAGTTATCATTAGCTATGGGCAACTGCTGTATCCACTTTGATACTGGATAAGGATGAGACACACAATATTTCTTATTGGAGTGGTGAAAGAAATGCTTGGGACTATACTTTAAATTACCTGGCTATAGTTGCATGGTGTTAGAAAACATACTTTCCCCTAATGAACAGGGGTGTCAAACTCAAAACCAGGAGCAAGATCAGGCCTGTGGGGTGCTTAGATCTGGCCTGTGGGCCACCCTGGAAACATTAAAGGGTCTGCCCGTGGTGCCTTTGCCAGCAAAAATGGAGCTTGGGGGTCTGTTATCTCTGGCAGAGCACTTGGGGCCCACAGGCGCCCCGGCACAAGTGATGTTGAGCTGGACATGGCCTCCCTGGACATACCTACTCACACCCCCCCCCCAAGGTCAAACACAACCCTGATGTGTGTGTGTGTGTGTGTGTGTGTGTGTATGTATAAAAGCTGTAACTGTCCATGTGTTGCTGTGGCGCAGTCTGATTTGTCTGGTTTGCTAACTCTCCAACATGCAACATATAATTGTCCATGTGAGAAGCAATCTGTGTGTAGATCTAAACCACACAGGCATATTTGAATGCAACATTGTGTCAATATTTTAAAGCAATCAGTGAAGAACTTTCAGAGATTTAAGATTTTGATCTAACAAATATTTGTATTTATTTAAATAAATATAAATTTAAATATTTATATGTGTGTGTATGTATACATACATACATACATACATACATACATACATACATACATACATACACACATACAGAGAGGGGGGGATGGAGGGAAGGAAAGAGAGACATGAGGTATAAGTACAGTACTCATGCTGATTTATAGACTCAGCTGTTGATGTTACACTTCTCTGTTTTATCAGATCGTTATCTGAAACTCAGGTTTGTTGTGTGAATATACTTTTAAGTGTTTCATTTATAGTAATTAACGTGTTATTGTGGTTTTTTTCAGATGATTTCTCTTTAAACTGTAAGGGATATAATATTTTATTAAAGGATTGGGAGAAATTATACTAAAAAGCTATTTAGTAGCACAGTTCTATTTCTGCTTACTTTGGAATAACTATGAGATAAGACTGAATTCCATTCTGTAACTAGGCAGTCCTATCATACCAGTTCATTATTCAAAGATTATTTGCAGATACTAGAAGACTAACAAAATAGTTTCTGGGTGCTTGAAACAAGTTTGAACTTGCTAAGCATAAACAAAGGTTTCCATAGGTTATGTTTTACATACACAGTGAAATGACTCCCAAATTAGAGTCTGTGTTTATGGAACTTATTTCCATAATTTCATGAATGTTGGAAAACATCTAATTCAATGTTTATTATGTAAAATAAGTTAACAATAACTCATTGAACAAAACATTTTGCATATTAAATAGAGGTTTCATATTGTTAATGATTGATTATGCAATTGTTCAAGGAGAAATAGCTTTCATATTCTGCTTACTAATATAAAGAACAATAGGAGAACATGCTTTCTAATTTTTTACTCTGTTGCTGACTGTATAATTCTCTCTTCAGGCAGGAGCTGAGGTATTTTACAGTTTCAAGCTACATATTGACTAGGTTTTTTAGAGATTGCTGAGCAAGAGCTCAGTTTATCAGAGGCAATTATTACACAGGGGTAGGAGGTCAGGAGGAGACAGTGCCAACATCTTGCAGGTCTACTGACTATTGATAATTGGCTTCTGGCCAGATTATCCCCAAGCTGTTCTCATCACGCAGGAGGCATTGCTGTCTGCCCATGGACTTAATGCAACTTCTTTCATTGTGCAGTTCCAGGAGGCTCTTGGGATACCAAAATGAGTTTGAGGACTGCATGTGGCTCATATGGATTGCTTTTGTCTACCTTATATCATAACAAACCATATCAAGGTTGATTAATGCTCTACCTTTTGTTCTTCAGGTGCCACTGAGAAGTTAGGCCAGTGATGGCGAACCTTTTTATTCCTCAGGTGCCAAAAACATGTGTACATGCACGATTGCTCATGCTCAAGTGCCCACACCCATAATTCAATGCTGCCCCATCCACAGTGCATGTGCACACAATCCCCCCTACTCCCCCATTTCCCAACCTTTGGTGGGCCTGGTAGGTCCATTTTTTGCCCTTTCCAGGCTCTAGAAGTTTTCTTGAAGCCTGAGAAAGGCAAAAATCGCCCCCTTGTCCCTCGAAGGTTGGAAACAGCCTGTTTCCTGACTTCCTGTGGGCCTGTAGGCCCATTTTTTGCCCTCCCCAGGCTCCAGAGGCTTCCCTAGAGACTGGGGAGGGCAAAAACACACAAATCTGTCCCCTGCAGGCCAAAAATGCCTTTCCAGAGCCTCTACATGAGCCAAAAATCAGTTGACTGGCACATACATGCATGCTGGAGCTGAGCTAGGATAGTGGTTCATGTGCCGGCAGATATGGCTCCACGTGCCACCTATGGCACACATGCCATAGGTTCGCCATCACTGAGTCACGCCCTTTCTTCCCACGAGATTAATTGAAAAAGCAAAACGTGAACTGGCCAAAGAAGGAGTAATTTGCTTCACCTATTTTAAGATTGTCCTTATCTTTCAACAATGTGCTTCATACACTGCTCTGTTCATTTTGTTTAACTATGATTTATTGAACCATAATTGACTAATTCTCACAATATGCTAGACTAAACTATGGCTTATGGCAACAATGATTAGATTCACTCATTAAGCCAAACCTAGACAAATCACTTTATGACTTACTGCGTTTCTCCAAAAATTAGGCTTACATAATAATAATCCCTAGCCTGATTTTTACACGTGTGCCTAATATAAGACCTACCCAAAAAATAAGTTGTAGTGAAGGGTGGGTGGGTGTGGCCAGCACAAGAGATGGTGAGTGCATGGGGACCGATGGTGTGTGGCAGCTGCCACAGCCTCTATAGTGCCAGTGAGTTGATTACTTGTCTAAGCAGCAGGAAGAGGCAGAGATGGGGGAAGACATGTGATCTGGATGTATTGTGTGGGCCACAGGAAAGCTGAGAGATAATGGGATGGAGTGGGCTATGGGAGCCTCATTTATGTGCAGAAGCACCACACCAGTAGCAGATGGAGGGAGAGGCATGAGGGGGGAAGGTGGGTGATCCCAATGCCCTGCGTGGACTGCAGCCGTGCTGAGAGATGCAAAGATGAGATGCCTGCCCACTCAGTCTCACCCATGGCTTGCTTGCTGCCCTTGTGGTGCATCCAGATTGCATGTCTCCCCCTGTGCCTGTGCCGCCATCTGCTACCGGTGCCACTACGCAAAGACAAGCTTCCTGCAACCGCCCGCTTGTTCCGACCCACTGTCTCCTGGCTTTCCTACAGCCCGAATGGTGTATCCATATTGCATGCCTCCCCCCTGTGCCTCTGTTGTCGTCTGCTGCTTGGACAGGAAATCAACTCACCTGTGCTGCATGGGCTATGCAACCCCAAAGTGCACCGACCAAGGGGGCCGTGGACTGCAGCTGGTGCTGGACAATGTCGGTCCCTGTGTGCTCATCACCTTTTGTGTGTGTGTCGGGTGGGGCACCCAGCACGACTGATCCCTCTGAAATCATCTTTCCCCAAAAATGAGCCCTAGTGCTTATTTTGGAGACCCCCAACATATAATACCAAGTCTTATTTTCAAGCAAACATGGGTAGCTTAATGTCTGTACAATACATTTACAAGGCTGTATGTGTAAAATAATATTGGTTCTCAATAGCTTTCCTGTGGAAATATGATCAAATTCACAGTGAAGAACCTTATTCAGGAGAAAGGGAGGGAGGGGGAGAGAGAGAAAGAGGGAGGGAAGAGGGGAAAGATTACTGAAATATTAAACTGTTGGATATTATATGGAACTACTATCGCATATCACAAGTTCTTATAATAAGGATTGGAGGAAAATAATTTTAATGAACAAGCAAGTTTAAAAAGCCAGTGTGGTGTGATGACTAAGGTGTTGGACTAGGAACAGGGAGATCTAAGTTCATCACAAGCCAAGGAAACTCACTGACTTTGGGTCCATCATTTTCTGAACACTATCTACTCCACATGATTTCTGGAGAAAGAGTAATTGAGATAGGAGTGGCATTTCCACTATGTCATACTATTGAAGAAATAATTAATACATATTCAAAACAAGCTTATAATGTACAATTTTAATTTGAAACAAAAGTTAATTTAAGAAATTACATTCTATCATAACAATATGAAATGAAATAATTGCCATGACTTTATGGTATCAATAGTCTTAATTTGAAAAGTGATGTTACATATTAAATAAATCCTTTACAATCTGGGACTATAAGGTTAGAGCCGTGATGGTGAACCTTAGGCATGCGTGCCACAAGTGTCATGCTGAGCCATCTATCCGGGCAGGTCAGCTTTCACCTGTTACTCTTCTGGGTTCTGGTGCACCGGCCAGCTGGTTTTCACGTGTGTGGGAGTGCTGGAAACCAGAAGAGCAGCTGCCCAGTGTGCATGCTCACTGGGCAGCTGCTCTTCTGGTTTCCAGCACGCATTCACACACCTCCGTTTTGGCACTCAGTGCCAAAAAAGTTCATCAACACTGGGTTAGTCATCTAGGACTTCAAATAGGAAATAGCAGATTTCTTCTTTTGTTTTAAAACATGGTTCAGATATTTGCAGTAGCAAAATCACTTAAACTTATATACCACTTCACAGTGCTTTACAGCCCTCTCTAGGCACCTTACAGAGTCAGCACATTGCCCTCAACTATCTGGGCCCTCATTTTACCCATCTTGGAAGGATGGAAATCCGAGTCAAACCTGAGCCAGTCAGAATTGAATTCCTAGCTATGGGCAGAGTTTGCCTGCAATACTACATTCTAGCCACTGTACCACCACTGCCCCTGAAGATAATCAAACTCAATATTTTTATTCCAGAACAGAATCTTAAGAGATCACAATTTAGTATTTGAAGGAAATTAGATTTGCAATGATTCCATATTCTCATCATGATGAACAAAGTTTGTTCTGGGCCAACACTATCCATTTGGGTTGACTAATGAAGTCTGCTTGGACATCTTATTGGTTTATCACCTCTATTCTTACTGAAGTACAGTATTTCAAGTTTATTGCTTCAGATTGTTTAACATTACACCAACTTGAACTACCAACATTCTGGGCATTAACAGGAATCCTATGGAAAATCACAACTTTTATTTTGAGCAAGCTTCTTTGTATTTATTTTTAATGGACTCATAAATTATCTTATTTTTAATACATTATTCAGTTTATTGTCAAAGCCAATTCAGTGTTCGGCCTTACATACATCTCCCAGCATTTTTCCTTTTAAGAACCATGCTAGGTTTAATGTGGCATGTTAAAATTCAACAAATTAAAGTTGTCACGCAAAAAATACCTATGGGTGAACTTTATATACAATTAAGTTTCAATAGTACTTTGGAATTAACTGATTTTTTTCATATTTAATTGAAGTGTCCCATGTTTTAGGGTTTTTCTATGCGTGATGCAGAACCATTACCAGTTAGGAGGGTCAGATAGACAATGGTCTTTCTATTTATCTAGTTTGTTCAGAATTTCATCATCTCCTCCTGGAATTGTTGGAATGAAATTACTTTAAGTTACAACTCCAATGTTATTTAATAATATATACAAAGAAGTAGATATTTTTAGCTTTGGCTTCAGCTGCCTTTTCAGTTTGGCCATCAATAAGCCAGATCTTGGGATCCTGGTAGTCACCACCTATTTCCTGAAAGCCACAGGAATGTTTATCTTTTCCTTTCTTATAATGCAATTGCGGCCCTACTACACCTTTCAAAAGGAATAAGTGGAGTTGGCGTAGAGTTACAGTACACATGGCATTTCATAGACAAGGTGGTTTTTAAACTTTGAATGCCCATTCAGCCAGGAATTTAAGAAGATCTAAAATGTCTGTAATTACTTGTTTAGTATTGAAGAGGGTAGCACAGCCTTGTTCCCAACAACTTCCTCAAACTTTCTTCCTTCCCTTTCAAGGTCTGTGTGCCATCTTGCTGTCATGACACAATCTCTTCATTAAAAAATATACCATTCCAGAGTGGTGGTGTTTTTTAAAAAAAGAATAATACACAATAATCTTAACTTGAAACCAAGCAATGAATTCTTCTCTGACTCTCAGTTGTGACCCCAAAATTTGAAGCTTATAAGATTGTACATCATTTTTTCCTTCTTCCCTCCCTCCCCCCCCCCAGTAACTCCTGTTTGCTACATGCTCACTACTGTTACAGATAAACTATTTACTGAGAAATTGGCTGTGCTGTACAAAAACATTTGCGTTTAGGCATCCCACTCCTTTGAATTTCTTTATTTTTTCATACCAATCTTTTAAAACAACAAAACAGTGCCCTCTGCAAGCTGTTAGATAAACAGCAGCAAAAAAAGACATGAATTAGGTAATTATTTTTACTGTTAGAATCTGTTACTGATTCTAAATGTTTTCTAAACATTTAATATGGACATGTTATTTTCTAAATATATTGATAACATTTCTGTGACTTTTTTTGTCATAATATGCACATGATTCGGAAGATGGAAGCAGAGATCACCCTCCCCATTTCACATACACACACAGTACAGAATTGAGGCAACATTCATATTCATAATAGCAGGGTGCTTTCTTTACCATATTTTACAGGGAATCTGATTAATTGCATCCTTCAATATAATCTTGTCAGTTTTTCTGTTAACTTCATCTATGGGATTATAAAAATAAGAGTGAGAATTTAATATATTTTTATCTATATTTGTAACAAAGAAAGTTAGAAGTAATTTATTTATTTATTTTCCTTTTGTACTTTTATCCTTTCCACCCCCTTTTTCAGTTCTTTTCCTTCTTGTTTTATCTTTTATTCTCGTATTTGTTTTTAAATCCAATAAAATTACATAGAAAACAATTCACATGAGATGGTGAAATAATAATGTTAATGATCTTACAAGATTTTGACTAGTTCTTAAAACATAATGATTTAATTTTGAGGTTTGCTGTTGCCATTTTAAAATGTAGAGAATCTCTCATACAGATTATGAGTGCAAGCTCTTCACCTCCATCGCCCTGGTTTTCTAGCCTTTTCCATTAGTGCCTCTGCAAAACATCATTTCATTCCCACCACAAATGGAATGCAGTCTCAGGATATGGCAACTCTGGATAGGCCAATCTTCACAAATTCTCTTTTGCTCTGAGCTGTGTCACTGTGTATTGCTCAAAGAATAAGGGAGTCTGGAAAAGGCATTGCACTGTTACAGGCTTATGGTAATATTTACCATAGTTGGCTCCCCCCACCCTATTGCCATATAGTTTTGCAAAGCATGAAATCTGGATCTCCTCTGTTTAGAACTCCCAGAACAGATACATTCTTGTTATAGGGAAGTTGGTATTAAAGTGAATTTATTAGTCAATTACATATGTGACTTCATGGTCATTTTACCAAGAATTAATCTTTGCTCTGAAGCAAAGCCATAGCTTAGGTCCAAGAAATGTGGGAGAGCCTTAAAGATAAGATACAATAAAGCTTTCTTGCATAAAATGTTACAACTTTACTTCCAGAACTGCCATTCTGTTTTATTATTAATGGGTCGGTGTGATCACATTCAGCTGTCTAATCCTTAGAGGAGAAACTACAATGAATCCCTTGCAAAAGGAAGCTGTAATATTCATTTGTGGTGTGTAATTTTAAACCTTTGTAGTTCTGGATTGATAGGCAACACCCTAGCTATCTAAGTTATTTCTTACAGTAACCTGAGAATGCACTATTTGTTTCCTAACCACATTGAAAGTAATGTGTTGACCAAAGCCACATTGATTACCATAATATGGCAGACACTGTTTTGCTGATATTTTTACAATTTAGTGTTGTTGTAGAAACAAGACAGGAATTGGCACCAATTAAAAAAACAGAAGCAGTTAAATGAATAGACAAGTTGAAATTTGTTAAGGAAAAGTAAAATATGAAGCTCCTTGAAAGTCTGACATACTCAATTGATGGTCTGCTAATGGCCCTAATTCATGTTTTTGAATTTTATACAAGATGTCCCATTGTGCTTCTAATGTAGTCAGATTTGCAAATCCTTTTAGCATCTAGATGTGTACAAACCAGATACAGATGATCTTCAATTTAGACATGAGCAACACTGGATCAAAGATTAATGTTTATTCAAGTGGCACCAAATTCTCTAAAATTAATACATCACTGTTGAATCTACTGTAGATCAAGTAGCTGCCATCTTAGATGTTACTTGAAAATGTATTCTATTGACATTTGTAAATTACACTATAAACAGCAATCTTTCAACATGATACAAATTAAATGGTGCCTTTGTAATGATTTAGTTAAATCTTTTAAATAATCCTGCAATCATACAAAATAAAATGTTTGCTTCATATCAAGGTACTGGATTTTCTCTGAAAAGCATAGGGTAAGTGATTTGAGTTGAGGAGATAGGGAGTAATACTTTCACTTTGCAGGGATATGCAAAACTGCAGGTTAAAGTTCTTGAGTTCTTAGGGAGGAACTCAAAAACAACAGATATTTAATTACTGAGTTTAGGTAACTGCTGAATCTTAGCATTCTAAAATGTATTCTTATTTTTTAAAAAAATGTTTAATTAATTATGTTTCCAGAAGAAATATAGTGCCTTGTAAGCATTTTGTGCAGATCCTAAAAAGTCTTTCAGACTACAGAATTTATTTGGATTTGTTCAATGAGATTAAAATGAGTTGAATTGTTATACTTTTTCTAACAAGGAACAAGGAATAAAGCAGAGGCGGGAACACCTTTAGTACTGGTACAATCCTGTTGAGTATATTTCTGAGGTAGTTCATTCATACCTTTCACAAATAATGGCTACGTATAGGAATAGCATGACAAGATATATTATGTTTTGTGGTGGTATGAAAAGTTGGATGTCATCCATATCATAGTGATAACTAGACCCCAAACCTCAAATGACTTATTCCCGCAATGTTGTTAGATAGCTCTTAAACTCAGCAACTAACCAAGATATTGAATAGAAGTCCTAGATATCACTTTCCAAACATGTTATTCTTATTTGGTGGGCCATCAGCAATTAGTCATGTTGTTGAATTCTTAAAAAAACTTCATTCTTTTTGGAGAAGTGATGGATTCCAAATTAAAGTTGTAGTATAGTGTTGATTAAACATCTTAATCAAGTGAAATAATTGCAAACCTAGCAAAATTATTCTCTTCACTGCCTGCAGTTGCTTTGGATAAAAGTAAAAATAAGTGGCTGCCTGCAATATAAGAGAATGAAACATGCAAAGAAAAAGCAAAGCAGAATAGTGATCTCCAGTGCAATCTTTTAACAGAAGTATGCACAAAATAAAGAGAATAGAGACTGTTTTCTCACTCTTGAAATTTGTCCTCTCAAGAGACCTGAACAATACTTTGAAGTTGTTGGGTCTAGCTAGCTTTTCTTATGGGAATTCCATTAGTTCTTGATGCACTCTCCCTATGTATACACAATTGGTTCATCGTAGAAAGTCTTATCATCCAGCATTACTTGCTTACTTTTTTTGTTTTTTTGTTTTTAAATATTTTTATTTTATTTTATATGACTTACAAACATTTAGACATCAAACAATACAACATTAAACATTTACACTTAATATATTTACAAGATTTATTTTTTAACAATTCTATTTACTATACCTTTTTCTTGATTTCCACCCAGTTGTAAATTTTTTCCCACACTTTGTAATAGTCCTTATTTTGTTGGTTTTGAATTTCGTATGTTAATTTGCTAAATTTGGCGCAGTCTAATATTTTTTTAATTACCGTTTCTTTGTTTGGAATCTTGTCTTGTTTCCAGACTTGTGCATATGCTAATCTTGCAGCAGTAAGTAAGTGATTTATTAAGTAGTAATTTTCTTTGCTATGTTTGCCTCTAATTATGCCTAATAAATACATTTCCGGTTTTATTTCAATTTTATAGCCCAATATTTCTTCCATCCATGCCCTAATTTGAATCCAAAATTTTTTTGCTTCGTTACATTGCCACCATATGTGGTAGTATGTTCCCACTTCTTTTTTACACTTCCAACATTTGTTACTAATGTTTACATTCATTTTGGCTAGGCGTGCTGGCGCATAATGCCATCGGAAGAACATTTTATAAAGATTTTCTTTATATGGTGTTGACAAAGTCATCTTATAATTAACTGACCATAGTTTTTCCCAGTCTTCTAGCTGAATTGCATATCCAAAGTTGGTCATCCAAGATATCATGTTAGGTTTAACAATTTCTTCAATGTTTTCATAGTTTAATAGATAAATATACATTTTAGTTATAAATTTTTTGTCAGATCCTGTCAATATTTTGTCTATTTCATTTTGCTTACTTTTTTTGGATCAATTTATATTTTAATTTATAAAGCCCAACTTGTAAATTGTATCTCTATGTGGCTAACACAAGTTGAAAACCTTATCAGCACTAATAAAGAAAACAAATCACAACAAAAGGATAATAAAAGGATAGTGAGTCAAGCCCACTATCATTTAGTTTCTACCCACCACAGGTGGCTTATCCATTACTCTGGCATATTACCCAAGAAAAAAATAAGATTGTCAAGGTCTTCTAGAAAGCCAACAGGTGAGATAATCAAATTTCAGGGGTTATGCTCTTCCAGAGGGCACAGACCATGCTCAACTTTTTGGATTTTGTGGGATAGTCAGAAACAATTGGAAAAAGGGAGTTCCACAAATAGCCTGGCCCTACAATGGAGGGGTGTATAAATGGAATTAGGGTGGATAAAAATTTATGATTATTTTTTTTAAAAAAAATCAGATTATTTGTATTTAAATATTTTTATTTGAATAGTTTTTTAAATTTTTATCACACTTATTTCAATAAAATGCTTTTGGAGTAACAATCTATCTAAAGATACATTAATTTATTTTATTCAGCCTGAAATGGAGTTTAGTTAGGTAGCATGAGGCTGTATATTCTGCAATATTTACATTTTTGGTAAATTCATTCAATGAATCCAAGCTCTGCAAGCTGAGAAAACATGCACTGCATTGATGCATTCACACAATTTTACAATAACCATGAGATAAATAATAAAACAAAGCTATGGAATATTCCTTTATCCTATTATTTTGCAAATCTGTGTACACTACAATCTATATGATTGTTTGAAGAGAAATACGTGCCAACAGATTCTAAGTGTGAGCACTAAAAGCAGTAAAAATGAAAGTAAAACTTTCTAAGCAGCTTATAAATATAATATTAAAAGTGCACCTGTCATTTCAGATCCATCTTGGCAGTGCCTGCTAGTGGGCATCCACTCACTTGCTGCCTGCCACATCCTTCACCTTATTGTGTCACTGCCACATCACCAGGCATCCCATGGGACTGTCAGTGAGTCAATAGAGGATCAGAGGAGAAGCTGCTGCAGGACAGAAATGACAATTGTTCTTTAAAAATTATGAATTAAGCCTTTTTACTAGTGATTTAAATCAACTTGATTTAAATGAAATCTATCCTAGATGGAATTTAGCAGCCTGAATTGTATTCGGAAGGTTATTGAGTACAATTCATAAAACAAGGATATTACATTGTTGTACCAAGATGTGCTCTTAGTGAGCCATGTCACCACATTGTGTGATTCAATTAAGATGCTGGTTGGTATTCAATGACAGTACCATGTACAATACTTTGTAACAGCTCAGTTGGGAGATAAGCAAAGATATGAATGACTGAGAAGAGTTTCCAGCAATGGCACCATCAATTTAGCAATTGCATTTGCACTTACATACTACTGTATAATGCTTTACAGCCTGCCTTGAGCACTTTACACAGCCTGCTTTGAGCTCTTTATATTTTCCCCAATAATCTTGGTCTTCATTTACCAACATCTGAAGGATGGAAGACTGAGTCAACCTTGAGCCTTTCTCATGATTGAGCTCCAGACTGTGCGTAGAGTTAACCTGCAATACTACATTCTAACCACTGTGCCACCAGGGCCATTATTATTTTACAAGGATTTGTGCAAAGGCTTCCCTTGACATGCTGTGTGTTTTTTTTTAACTAAATGCAGTCCCTACTACCAAACAAACCATTTAACCCTAAGCTTAATTACTCTTGCAGTCAGAAATTCCAACTCTGAATTATTGCAACCTACATCTTTTGACCCTAGTGTCAACTATTAAAAGGAAGAAATAATACTTGGGAATTTGTCTCACAACCCAGTCATTTGATTTGCCTCGTTCACATACTACTGCCTCACCAATGCAGACCTCTTAAGGGTTTGGCGAGTCAATCTTATATACTCACAGGCACTCCTGCCATTTCCATGCCTTGTCCTATGGAAAGTCAAAATAGTAGGATGACTGAATTTGAGTTACAAAAATTTGGTTGACCACTACATGGTAATGAATAGGAAGTAGGACATCCTTACTAGGAAAAGGAATGATTTCATTAAAGTTTCACTGTATATGCTATCTTCTTTTAATCATTAATATTCTATATGTTATAGTTATTCTCAAATTTTGCACACTGCAATTATTTACTATGAGGCAGACTTGTACAGACAAGGCCCGTCGGCGACTCACCCAGCTGGCGGTCTTTGCGGCGTGGTCGGGAGAAGGAGGCCGCCATTGTGGGGTGCAGCCCCGATTGGCTGTGGGCGACGAGGGAGGCAGCCCTATATAAGGGGCTGCCTCGTGGTGTCGTTCCTCTTCGCCCGGCTTCTTGGGTCATTTGGTTTAATAAAGTGACCCCATTATACCCATACATATGTGTCTGACTGTTACTCCGCCTGCGCTGCAAAAGGAATATACCATAGATTTGCTTTGAACAACACTTCTGCCTTCTCTGTGCTAGCGCCTGATCAATCTTATTTTGGCTTGTTTTTAAGTTGCTTGTAATCCCTTGGGATTCTGATGTACAGTTTGAGAATTGTGCATTAAATGCATAGGCATCCAAAAATCCTATTTTAAAAACTCTTTTTTGAAGAGGTATATTTAGACAGGAAAGGCAAAATGAATTCCCCCCCACCCCACCCCCACCTAAAAACCCAGTTACTTACATATTCTGTAACAATAGTTGTGTTTCTCCCCCACATCTCCAAAGGATACAGCTTTTATGGGCTAAGAATGTGGTATTGAGCAATTTGAAGCAGGGAATCACTTCATCGCTCCTCCATCACTTACTGGCTCTAGATTTCTTTCCCTCACCTGAATGCCACTTTGAGGAAGAACTCCTTCAAAGACAGTTTTCAAGGATAAATCAAGTTTTATTAGGCTGCTGCAGTCTGTCTATGAAAGAAATGCTGGTTCCATCTACAGCTGGACTGGCCATGGACTCTTATTTCAGCACTGCCAGTAGACAGGTATTGCATTACTCCAGAAGGCAAAGATTAGCAGAGTAGAGCAGGCCACAGGGTTCTGGGAGGATATGAAGCCTGAGATGGATTCCTCATTCTGTCCAGTAATACTGATCCTGATGTTTTTGTGAAGTTTAACATTTGTAAATCAAAATACCGCATACTGAAATATGAAAAAGTCTACAATTAAAGCAATTGATTCATATTTCCAAAGTTGTTACTTGCAGCCTGCAATATAACGAGACAGCTTATATACGTGGAACCTTTTCCCAAAGACTTATCATTTTACATTCCTTCACTTGAGGCAGGTTGTTGGCCTGCTACTATATAAATAAAGTCACAATGAGGATATTCTTAGAGAACATAATCTGGGCTCTATTTGGAAGCAAGCATTGTGTTCCATTTTCTTCTGATTGAGAAGCTGGAGGAAAAGTAATATACTGTATATGGAAGAACAGTAACACAAATTGTTTTCATGTACCTTTTATTCAAACTCGCCCAACTTACTCAGGCCTGTAGCCTCCAACAGTTTCTTTACTTTACTAGCTTAATGTTCAACAGGCAAAAGGAATCCCTCAATGGCAACCAAAGAGGTAAAAAAAGAAAGGACGGAGCAAAGATGTCTAGAACCTTCAAATACTAGGAGCAATTAAACTAAAGGGATCACCTAGAATTAATACTAGATCATAAACATTATGAATCCAGGAAGATTTGGGCAGATAATACGGTTGTGGAGGTGTGGCCACACGAGGGTGCCTTATCTCTCATATCTGATTGTGGTGAATACAGAGTGCAATTGCTTACCGTCCTTTCACTCAGTCACATTGTCTTCCATTCCCTACTGCCCAGTTGGATATTTGGATTTTACAAAAGGTCTCTTTGATACCAGGATTCAATTAACACCCTTTGGTGAGTGAGTGAGGCCTTTGGCTTTTTGCTTTCTGTGCCAGGAAAATGTTCTGTGTTTGCAACGATCAGAGCAATCAAGCTGTGTTTACCTCAACCGAATGTGTTTGGGGAGTAAATGAAGACTTGAGGAAGGCTTTTATACTGTTTTTCAAAAGTACAGCATGGGAGAGTGCTGGAAAGGGGAGTGCAAGAAAGAAGTATTTTTGAAAGAATGGGATTAAGAATGGTTTGTTCTGAGGTACCATGGGCTGTGCGTTAACCCCACCCTCCTCTCTTGCACTTGGCTATTTTGGGCTGGCAGCATGAGCCAGAGCTCTGACAGATGAGCACTCAGAAACACAACACAGAGCACCATAGCACTTGTTGCTCCGAACACTGCTGTAAGCTTCTGCTTTGCCTTTCTTGTCCTTTCTGGTTTATTTTGTGGACAGTTTCATAATTAGGAAAATGAGTTAGTGGAAGTTTCAAAAACAGCAGCAGGAGTAAAGGGATTGTGTAGGGAAGGAGCAGGGAGCCTCCCAAGGGCTGTGGGTAAAAGGCAAAACCTGGATCTTTTACAGAGCAAGGAGAACAGCTCCTTGCCTGGGGCGATCAGAAATGAGCGACTCATCTCCTGCCAATGGAGAAGGAAAAGACCCTGAAATCGAACTCTTTGTCAAGGTAGGTGAGACTTTCTTTAGTCAGCTGCAGACATTCACTATGTCCAGAGTTCCATTGTGTTTTAGTGCAGAATTGCTTCCTTTTCCTTCCCCTTTCTTGTTTGCTTTCCCTCCTGCTGTTGGCTTTAGTCTTTGTTGCTCCAGTGCCATCTCCTCACTGGAATGCCAAGCCAGCCCCAGTAGTTTCCTCTCTGAATTTACTTTGAGGAAGGAAAACAGAGCCTGAGACACCCAAGAAGTCTTGTAGCATGCAGCATGCAGCAGTCAAATATCTATCAGCACAGAAACGGGCTCATACCTGCATGTACATAATCTGATTTTATTCAAATTGTGACTAGTAGCAGTTAATTATGCAGACTACCTACTCATATGAAGATACCAAATGAGGCAAAGTGAAATTTTTAGTAGTATATTTCCAATTGCTTATTACATTTGCAAGCCATTATCACCTAGGTTTGCAGTCATTGGGTAATTAAAAATGCTAGCTCTCAGAGAAAAATAACCATGTGGTGTCTGTCTGTGTGTGTGAGAGAGAGGGGGGGGGAGAGAAAGAGAGAGAGAGAAAACCTATGGTCTTTCAGACATTGTGAACTTTTATCTTTCAATAGCTATAACTAACAAGGAGAATAGGGAACCTTGCTGGAAGTGTAAACTTCATGACATTTTAAACATCTTCAAATTGAAATAGTAACAACAATGAAAAACAATAAGGATGGTATATGGTATGTTGCCCTGCAAGCATGCAAGTGGGAGGGATAGAATACAGATAAGGGCAAAAAATAGCTCATTCAGAATATGAGGAAGGGGTGTATAGAGTATCATTTCCAATCATACATGAACAAAAACTTGTAAAATCAAAACTGAATCTAAATAAAATTACTTTGGAACCTACAAAAACAATGCAAATACCCCCCACTGGCATGTTAAGATAAGCATTTTCCCATTGTTAAACCGATTTCAGGCAAGGTGCAGATGTTCTACTCCTTGGGGAATTCCCATTGTCACTATTCTCAGAATCATCCATTACAGCATTTAGGACTTTGCAGCTATTGATCAAGAGGCCAGGCAAGCTCCTTCTGCCCCTCTCTTCTGCTGATGTGCAAGAATTGAATAAAATTTCATCTTGGTTATATTGCTGGCATTGGTATGTCACCCTGCTGTCCGAAATGTTTACCTGTAGTTAGAATAAATCAGTCAACAAAATTAGAGAATATTGGCTGAAAGTGATGTTCTTTCTCTTTTGCCTAGTTAATGGGTCATCTTAGGATAGCTAAATTTAGTCAGTTGAGTAGCCAACTATTGCCAAATAATACAGGTATCACTCTGTAGAGAGTGGCTTATCTTATTTTAATCGCATCATTTCAATTCATTCCAGTATTCTTTTATTGTAAGAAAGGTGTGATTGAGGATGTCCTACCTCTGATTCTTTGAAACCAAGATGTGACCAGTACAAAAAAAAGGTTCTTCTAAGAAAACTGATGACTTTGATGGTTTTCTCTGTGGGGATTTTTTTCCACAAAGACTCAAACTGATAGATCTCATCACAACTTAGGTAAAATTAGTTTGACCAGGTGCTGTGCACGTCAGGGCTTTCACCAAGAAGTCCTCTTTTCCATATTCCTGCTAGAACTGTTATTGGTTGCCATGAGTTTTATTTTGACATGAATTCATCTGCTTGCTTGATACTATTGCATAAATTACCTCTTCATTTCAGGCTGTTTAGGCTGTCCTAGCACAGAGATGGCAGTAAAGGAGTTGCTTGTAACTTTACAGATTATAAGAATCATTCCAGAACAGTAAATGTCACCGGGATCATCTGTCTTTCCCTCTCTAAGTATGCAGGGGGATCAACAAGGAGCACTCTAGCACATGAATAACCTACCGTATTTAATGCTATGTCAGCTTGACTGGTGATGCCAGGATTAGGAAACATGATATTTGACCTGAGGTCCACAGTGAAATAATGGCAGCTGTATATATGTCATGGTGAGTCATGGCATGTAATTCAAAATTCTGAATTAAACGTTAGAAAGACCTGACTTTTTAAAATGATACAACAAATATTGTGAACATGTGGTAAGGTTGATCTAGACCAGTGGCATATCTTAATTATTCAAGAGTACTTGGATATTATTATTGCCCAGCTTATGTCTGCAAATATACATGTGAATAATAATACCTGGTCAGATTTGAACAATGCTAGTTGTTTAAATAGTGAATAATATGCTGTATGTGGCACACATCTATTATTATTATTATTATTATTATTATTATTATTATTATTATTATTATTATTATTGAAAACTTATTTCACTTCACTAAATCCCTGCTGGACAACTCCTTTGAAAACCTTAGAATCAAAGAACAACAAAAGTTCCAAAGCTGAACCTCATTGCTAATGTGCACAAAATTGAACAGAAAATGTACAGTTTTATTTTAAGTTCCATGATCAAGAGATGTAGAAAATTTCAAGTTGCCATGGTACTGCATGTTAGAATTAGGATGTGTTCTTGGGCTGTGATCCACAGTTTGTATTATAATAATAAAGGTGGAACTTTTTTTTTTAACCATTTCTCTGTGCAGACACGTTCAGAAATATTTAGAGTAGCTTGTTAAAATAACGATCAGAGACATTGGCAGGAAATTACTTTTAGCATATCAGATAGAGTTGTTCTGGTGATCCAATTAGCTTAAAATCAGCAAGTTTTCTTACCCATGTGTATCTTAACCCTTTGCTTAGGCCAGTCCTCTGAAGCAAATAGATGTGAGAATCAAGGCGAGTGAAGTGTGTTTCAAATATATCAGTACCTCTGAGTTTCTCAATAACAGCAATCAATGAGTAGTATAACTGACACCAAATGTCAGGAATGTTTTTTAGAAGTAGAATGTATTGTTTCCAAATGAATTATACAACTGTAAGACATAGAATGCCTATTTTATGTTCTTTTTAATATAACATCTATAATATTATAGTTTTTTTATGATACAGTGATACCTCATCTTACGAATTTAATTTGTTCCATGATGAGGTTCGTAAGTTGAAAAGTTTGTAAGATGAAATGTTTCCCACAGGAATCAATGTAAAAGTGAATAATGCGTGCAAACCCCTTAGGAAAATCCAAAACTTTAAGTCTTTAAAAAAAAGTGGCGAGCAGAGGAAGTGGTGGGTGAGAGGGGATTTTCCCCATCTCCCTGCCAAAATGTGTCCGTGGGAGCCCCGGCCGTCTATCGCCCACTGTCCCCTCCTGCCAGAAGCCCACGGGGGCCAAAGCTCTGTGTGGGGAAGGGCAGAACTTTTGACTCCTGGACAGACAGGAGAGCCTGGAGCTGCTGCCTTCCCACCCAACTGCCTTGCCCATATCCCCCCCACACCCTCGGCCAACGGCGCCCGCCTTGCCCATTCCAAAAGCCGCCCTGAGACCACCCGGGAGCCCCCACTGCCAGGACGGTGGGGTGGGGCGGGGCCTCGAGCCACTGCCAAAATAGGTTGGTGAGGTGGGGGATCAACCTCCAGCTGCCTCCCCCATGCAGCCCAGGTTTGCCAGCGAGAGCTTTGCCTTGGCTGTTTCTTCCAAGGGTGGCCCGCTGTCATTTTTCCTCGGTACGGAGATGATGCCGCGCCACCTCCTCTCTGCTGGGCTCTCCCGGCTTTCCTCCTGTCCGCCCCCCCTCCTTCAAAGAAGGCGAGGGGAGATTTGATGGAACGCATGGCAGCTTTATTTCATTTCTTCCATCCGGAAGATCCCAGGTGTTTCTTTCAAAAAGACTAAAAAAACCAACGTCCTCTCCTTCTGACTCCTCCACCCCTCCAACCCATCTTGGCAGCGGCTCGAGCCCCCACTCCACCCCACCATCCTGGCAGTGGCGGCTCCTGGGCGGCCTCGGGGGGGATTTTGGAGTGGGCGGGGCGGGCACCTTTGGCCGAGGGTGTTGGGGGGGAGATGGGCAGGCAGCTGGGTGGGAAGGCATTGGCTCTGGGCTCTCCTGCCTGTCCAGGAGCCAAAAGTTCTGTCCTTCCCCACACAGGGCTTTGGCCCCCGCGGGCTTCTGGCAGGAGGAGGCGGCAGGTGATGGATGGCCAGGGCTCTCATGGACACATTTTGGCAGGGAGATGGGGGAAATCCCCTCTTGCCTGCCGCTTCCTCTGCTCACCTTTGAGCGGAGGAATCAGCCGGTGAGAGGGGAAACTGGCAGCGAGATGGGGGGGCTGCGGACAGCTCCTTGGACGCCCCCTTCGCACTTTGCTGTGACGGTAGCAGAAGGCCTGGGGGTAGCGATCCCGCACGGCAAAGCCTGGATCCAGTTCCCTTGCTATCCTCAGAGCCTGCAAACTTAAAAGTGCTTGTTTTGGCTGCTGCTTGCAGCAGCAGCAGCAGCAGCCGAGAGAGAAGCAAGGGTTTCGAAGGCAAAAATGGTTCGTAAGAAGAGGCAAAAAAATCTTGAATGCCCGGTTCGTATCTCGAAAAGTTCGTATGAAGAGGCGTTTGTAAGACGAGGGACCACTGTATATAACTTTAATTTAACTGTGTCTTTTTCTGTAAACCGTGTGAGCTCTTCCATCTTGTTTAAGTTTCAACAGGTCTTTGTTTAACTGATGCCTGATATTGGTTTTAACATAATGTAACCTAAAAAGAAAGCAATAAAAAAAAATTATTTCACAGCAAAAGCTACCTGTCATGACATGCTCCTAGAACAGGAAATAAAGCTTAGTAGAGAATGCATAAAAATGTGGATAACTTATATTTTTGATACGATTTATGTCTAAACGTGGTTGTTTCTAGAAGCTCAGAGAAAAAGGGGAGGAGGACATTAACACAATGATACGCTTTATTCAACTGTTAGTTCATTAATCAAAAATATTGACATTAGTTTAATTAATACAAGCTAAGATTTTTGTCTATCCAAGGATCTCTTTCAGAAATAACATTGAACTTTGGTATATTACTCCATTCATGAAACTCCAATAAGGAAATTAGAAGCTTTTCCTGCCTTTTTCAGTTACTATGTTAATTGTAATGTCAAAATCTTGAATTGGGGGTAAATGTTGGCTGCTGTTTAGATTTCCTTCTTCTATCTGTGCGGCCAAAAATGATAGTAATGATTTTTTAGGGTTTCAAATACACAAATAGACAGAGGTGAAAACAGTGAAAATAGAAGGAAAACTTCTCAGATGATCTTTTTTTGAAAACCCAACTTTCACTAATAAATGTTTTTCCTAACCACTATAGTATGATACATTTTGCCTCCTTCTACCAGCAATAGATACTGTTAATTCAATGCATTCAATATTAAGGGTTATTTTCCATATGAGGTTGTCATTGTTTTGAACAATTTTGCATATTGGGCAGAACAACTGGTGCTGCTAGATTCTGTCTGTGACATTTATTTATTTATGTATTTATTATTTAGATTTGTATGCCGCCCCTCTCCGAAGACTCGTTTATATGCATGTTGATGGATCATGCCATTACATTTTAAAAGAAATGTGCAGCTTTTTTTCATTTTCTAGTACTTAGATTAAGTCTTGAATTATATTTAATGTTGGAAATAGGATTTTCTTTTCATTACTTGGATTTATTTTCATGTCATGCTTGCATTTAGAAAATCAACATTTTACAATCCAGCTTTTGACATGCTGTGTTATAAGTGAGCCAAAGATTGATGTGGAAAAAATGAAAACAGGCTTGCTGCAATATGTTAAATCCTGATAAGAGAATAGAATTCTGTTCATTCAGAAAGATGGGCATTTTGCGCTGCTAACAAATCTGCTACTAATGAGATGAAACGTAGTGCATGTCTGTACTTCACGTTAAAGCTGCTCCCGCCCTATGCTGATGCCAGCTTGATTCTATACTGATTTATGAAAATCCTGTCTAGACTGAGATGCTTACAAGTTATCCCATTCAGACAAAAACTTATCGCATCTCTTTATTGGATAATTTACCTGCTGCTGTCCCCTTCCCCTTTTCTCTTTAGGAAAGCAATGGACAATTGCCTTCTTTTTCGTTACTACATCTTACTCAGTGGTGGGTTGCTCCAGGTTTGGAACAGTTCTTGAACTGGTAGACTGGCAGCAGGAAACTCTGCCCTCCTGCCAAGGATGCTTCTGTAGGCACGAGCGCACGAACTGGGTTTTAGAACCCACTACTGGTCTTACTGGATATACAGGAGATGGACAAAAAAATGGAAACACTTGATTTTTTGGACTTTCAAAGAGGCCAAATTGTTGGTGCTTGAATGGCAGTCACTAGTGTAACAGAAAGTGCCCAAATGTTTGGCGTTTCAAGAGGTCATGTCTCAAAAGTAATGACTGCTTTTGAAAGAGAAGGGAAAACCTCCTCAGCCAAGCACAGGTCTGGTCACAACATTCAGATTGAAAACAAAAGTCTCTTTCTTGTGTTTTCCTGTGTTTACTGACTAAAATTCATTGCCATGCCTGTAATTGCAGGTGTTTCTCACTTTCTAAACATCCACATGTTTTAACTCTGAGACTACCGG